>NW_027624301.1:0-24205 GCF_034508935.2 Berghia stephanieae | reverse complement strand
GTTCCCACCCTCCTAGCAATTTGAAGGGACGTAGCTAACATAAGCGTCACTCGGTTGATCGCGTAAATTTCTTACGTCAAAAACTTGCTTCATACTAAACCCAAACAGCTTAAATAACTGTTTGCTGATGGCTGAAACTAATAATATCAACCAATCAAACTTCGGCTTTTATTTCATAAAGAACACAATGGAATTTTTACTGAATCAAGGCGGTCTGTTACAACTGATGCCCGTGTCACTTGGAAAAGGTGTGTTACACTTAAACGACTGCGGCGTAAGTGAGTTGGGAATGGTGTGTTACGTTTATACAGCGGTCGAGGATCGGGGGTTAACAAGCCTCAAAATCGTTAAAACATCCGTTGACTCAAATCCAGAGTTAATTTGTGACATCTCAACTGGCTACCCAAGACCTATCGTTCCTACCGACTTCAGAAGACCGGTTTTCAAAATTATTCACAATATGAGTCATCCTGGAGTTAAGGCCACAGTCAGACTTATCAGCAAGAAGTTTATCTGGCATGGTCTTAAGAAAGAAGGGTCAGCATGGGTTAAGCAATGTCACAACTGCCAATCTTCGAAAATTCAAAAACATATACGAGCACTGTTAGAAACATTCCATGTCCCAGGAAAGCGATTCTCACATATAAACATTGACCTCGTTGGACCATTACCTCAGTCAGGGGGTTCACCCATCTCCTTACTATAATTGACAGGAACACCTGATGGCCTGTGGCAATACCGTTACAAACCACAACAACAGAAGAATGTGCAAAAGCCCTGATCTCCAATTGGATCTCGCGGTTTGGTATTCCTGTTGATATAATTTCTGACAGGGGCTCACAATTTACATCCACGCTATGGAAACAGATGGCCAGTCAACTTGGTGTGCAGATTCATCACACAACTGCGTATCACCCTCAGTCCAACGGCATGATTGAACGGTTTCATCGGTCCTTGAAATCATCCCTCAAAGCTCGTCTAATAACTCCAAATTGGGTGGATGAGCTACCTTGGGTTCTGCTTGGTTTAAGAACTGCACCTAAGGATGATATCGGTCATTCTTCAGCTGAATTAGTATACGGAGAAACCTTTAACAATCCCTGGAGAGTTTATACCTGACCATCCTTCAGACTTCCACGCTAAAGACTTTTTGGCAACCTTTCGGCAAAACGTGTCCCTTCCATTCACCACGGCCAACACATCATCACGGCTATCATCAAACAAATTTACCCAAGAACTTGATGTCAGCGAAATATGTTTACATCCGTGTTGACACCCACCGAGGACCCCTTTAGAAGCCGTATACAGGTCCCTATGTTGTCATAACCCCTGGAGATAAACAATTCCTGATCGATGTTGGTGGCAAAGCAGAACGGATTTCGATCGACTGACTTAAAGCTGCATTTGTCGATTCTACGCAACCAGTTTCCCTTGCCACCCCACCTCGTCGTGGACGCCCACCGAATACGAACAGAAAGTTATCGAACAGAAACATACAAAACTCCCGTACTGCTTCTGATGATACTAACGTAGTGCCTACTAAGAAGCTATCTCGCTCAGGACGTACCATTAAACGACCTCGGTACTACAAAGATGACTAGTCCGTGTTTGGGGGGGCATGTGTGGCGATCTCCGTTTCCTACGAACTACGAAGACTTACCACATACTGCTGACTGCAAGACTACTCTACACGTCAGATCAGACAAAACGTAAACATGAGAGAACTCATTAAATTTATAAAATTCACTACACATTGCTTTCATTGTTTGTTGTTTCCAGTAAAGTAGATGCTACAGGACATCATTAGGAACTGGACACAAGGAAGAAGTAATGTGGAGACCATCAGGGCAACAAACGACAGAGAGGGTTGGTAAGGCAGGATCGGCCACACTTGGAAGCAAGGCACCAAGTGATGACGATCAAGAAAGTACCATAATTTTCTCCTTTTTTACTTGGGATATGCACATTGACAGCAATACTAATTCTGACTGAGTCAATCAACTTATTTAAAAAAGAAGAAGAGAAATATTTCCAATTCTTACCTCTTTTGTGCATCTTCATACGATTCTGGTTCCCGATTGGCAGATACGGGAGATTCTGTTATGGGTAAAAAGGTAATCAGTACTTCTATGGTACATTGAACTACAATTCAAATCACACAAACTTTTAACATTTCTTCTTGTCCAACACCTTTTAATGGTTGTTGAAAGCAATTTATTTTCAAGATTTCAACATTTATTCTTTTTTTTGTGTGAAAGAGCATTTTAAGCCTATCATAAATTGTCATTTAGAGAATATTACCTTTAGTATCCTTACTGCAACTATGATGATGATGATGATTATTATTATTAGTATTATTTACTATTATCATTATTACTAGTTACAAAGCAATTACTTAAATATCAAAATTGGAGTAAACAAGTTATATGTTTTCAGCCATGCCTTGGTTTTTCTCTTGTCTTTTCTTTTCCAGAAATGGATCGGCACTAGGCGCTGCTTCCTGAAAGGAAATGACATAATTTGAAAAAAATTACAAACGAATAAATACACTATTGAATAACTAGTTTTATCCTCTCAAACCGCAGAAGCAAGTGTTATATTACAGTTGCATTTGCCAGAACTATTGATAAAATACTTGTATGCTTCTACAATTAAATAACTTAAAAAGATATTCTTGATATTAAATAATATTACACAATATATCTGAAAGTAAAGGCAATTGAAATTGAGTGTTTTGTCAATATTCATCAAGTTGCAATTAAGTTTCCCTTCCCACCTCCCCCACCTGATATGCTTCAAGTTTGCATTAAAAAAAAAGTATATAAAATTATACAAGTACAGTCAAGTCTCTCTAATCCTGATAGGTAGCTTGGGTACAGATTTTTTCCTCTTTATTTGTACACCGTTTATCTGGAAATTCTTGTTTCCGGAGTCAAACACTTATTTTGGAAACAAGCCATTACAATATAGAGGTTTTACGACTCTATGATCACACTGACCAACATAGTCTGTCCGGCTACTCGAGTTCAATTCAATGGACAAAAATTGAAAAATAAGTCCAATTTAAAACGCTTTGTCACATCCTATTAAAGTCAAGTAGGTTATCTATTTGTCTATTCACATCCAGTCATTAGCCCCAACTCCTCAATCAACATCTCTCTAATGTGTACAAAATGCTGGAAACAGAGGTGTTGGGATTATGGAGACGTGACTGTATACTGATAATTAAGTCTGGAAAAAGACAAATCATGGGATAAACAAAAAAAAACAAATCATGGCAAAATATAAAAAATGACAAGACGCATTAAAAAAACCATAGCTTCATGGAGCCGAAGTTTATCCTGGTGGTGACAGTGATAAATGGAAATTTAAAATTGCTTGCTAACCTATGGATAGGACATGGGAACTCTATACCAGATCTAACAGACACAACTACACTCCCACTGCACGGTGGACAAAAGGTTGAAAAAAAAAAACAAACAAAAAAAACAGTTGTGAATCTTGTCTATTGGCATGTGTGTAAAGCAAGTTTAATAAGTTGACAAATCTCTAATAAGATGTTTAAATCTTTTTTGCCTGACTGACAAAACATACTGCAGTTATTAAAACCATCTAAGCCATTTGCTGCCTTAATAAACTATACAATTCAACGTTTAAAAACATTTTTAAAAACCCAAATAAAACATTAAAATGCACAAATGCAAATGATAGCTTACTCTCGCGCATAACTTTTTTCCTTTCCACACATGCCCATCTAGTTTCTGTATCGCTTCTTGTCTGTCTGGTTCGTTTCTGTGACGAGATAACATCAGCATTCAGCATAGCATACATAAATAAATAATATGAAATTGAATGTAAGCTTCAATTTTATTACAAAAACAGATCATTTGAACGTTTTGGGTTTCCCCTTTATCAACAAAACAGGATGAATGAAACACTACAGATGAATGAGATAATATGGTAGTTCATTTGATCTTTTTTGTAATAAAATTGAAGCTTACATTCAATTTCATATTATTTATTTCTTCGAGCTTCGAGCAGCAATATTTACATTACAGCATGGCATACATAGAAACCTCATTTTAAAACATGAGTATGTTATCATAATATGCAATACGCATTTTTTTCTTTTCTTTTTTTTTCTCCTACTCCTCTTCTTCTCCTTCTTCATGAAAAATTAGACTTGAATAAAATTGATTTATTGTTTTATAATCAATTAATTAATTTATTTATTGCTTACTTGCTCCATTTTAAGACCATTCACGATGCTTCTTTATATTTACAATGCCATTACTTAGAGGTTATGGAATGTATGTGAATAGCAATAAAAAAATATGCAGTTGTCGAAATTCTTCAAAACTGTGATAATTAATGTCCGGTATTTCCTTCATTTTGATTGGGATTCCTATAATGAAATGCTTACAATGATAAAGAAAGCAAAAACTATAAAATCATGCTAAAACATAATAATTAACCACCTTAATCTTATCATTAGATCACCATGGTAACATACGAGTAGTATTTTATCATTAAACTTAAAAACAAATTAATAAATTGAAAAGCAAAGAGCACTATTATTCAAATTGTAAATTCTTACCTGAAACAGACATATGCCACTTTTCGATTTGGATTTTTTACCTTGTTAGGCTTCAGACCAAGAGAATTAAGTCTTTTTTTAAAGTCCTGTCATTAAAAAGGAAATCAAATGTTAAGCAAACAGCTTCAAAATATATACAGGGTGTATTTAATCTATGTAAACAAAAGGGATATTGACAACAGCAGCAGCAACAACAACAGTGATAACAAAAAGAAATGATTAACTGATATTTAAACAAATAATTTATATAAACTCTCTTTTTCCACCCTCAAAGGAAAATTTTCTTCAAGGTATATCTCAAGAACAAACCTAGGCATCAGCATCACAAAATGAACAATAGGGGCTAAGTTTCTCACTCAAGAAATAAACAAAAAACAAAATGATAGCCAGGCTCGAATCCAAGTTGTCTGCAATACATCATCATCTCAGCAACTTTCCTTGAAGTAATAGAATTTAAAAAAAACAACTTACATTCTCAACAACTTCTAAAAACGATTTTGGAAAATATGTTTATCCTTCTGAAAAACCAGTGAAATTTTCCTTTTTGTCAACTGGATCATATTCTGAAGCATATGTGTACACTCCTTATTCAAATCTGACAGGAACAAGAAGCTAGCTATTTCTGTATGATTGAAATATCTCATATTGTTAAAATTAATGTCTGACATCCATGAAAATCAGATTTACTTTTAATGTCTTTAATGAGAATTACTCACACTGTATCCAAATTTGGGTAAATTATGAATTTGAATCTTAAATATTTCGGATGTGAATTCATCTCCCTTTGTGTATCCCAGAGGATCTGTTTTATCGTCAACTGAAGAACTCTCAGTTTTGTCTTTAGTGGTTGAAGTACTTGCAACTTCTTCATCTTTTTCATTGTGCTGCTCAGCCTTGACTATTTCATTTGAATCCTTTATATCACTTATTTCATTTTCCTTGATTTTGTCATCTTCTGCCTTCCCTTTGAGTACTGTACATGGTGAATCTGTTTCCAAAGCCCCATTATTTTTCGCTGAAGCACTATCTGTTTCTACTGGGCTCTCCATTTTGATGTCAGTGACTGCAGTCTTACTCACTACTTCTTGAAGTTTTTTATTTTCCAGCTTGACAATTTCACCTGAACCTTTAAATGCATCATTTTCTTGCTTTGCGATTTTGATGACTGGTGTGCTTTCAGTAACTTCAATTTCTTTGACCTTGTCATCTTCAGCCTTTCTTTTGAGATCTCTTCTGAATGATAGCTGAGTTTCTTCCATTTCACTTTTATTTTGCCAGAAATCTGGTGAGAAAAAACAAAACAAAATTGCACTATGGAAGGCATTGTTACAGTAGTAAACAAAACAAAACCAAAAACAAAAACGAACAAAAAAAATTCTCCAAAACACGTAGGTACGGATTCTTTGAGGTAGAGACTATAACTCTGATGAGAATAGAAGAAACGCTCTACTTATTTCATGCTTTGCACTTTTGAAGTCTGATTTTTATTTTCCATTTATAGAATTCTTTTTGTTTATATTTCTCCACTGCAGACACAAATGGGTGGCATAAATTCAATGATCCTCTTTGGGTTTGGAATGTAGTTATATCCTGGGTAGCTAGAGTGCCTATTCGTTTTTTGTAGTTTTGCATGTGGCTGAGAAAAACCTGATAGCAAAGTTTTTTTGTTTTTTTTTTCTCCTGACAAATGAGTCAAAAAGTTAAGAGAGCATATTTTGCATTTGATTGTTGTGCAATTGAAGTCTCTCCTCCCCCCCCCCCCAAAAAAAACCAAAAAAAACACAAAAACCCCAACAAACCCCCCCCCAAAAAACAGGGAATTTATAGAGTGCAATATCCACTAACGTGCTCAAAGTGCTTACAACGGGCCCTGTCCAACAGAAACATGTAACATGTAGAACGAGACTGATGCCTGTTTAAGCGTATTACAATTTTTTCCATAAAGACAATGCTGTTAACGGCCAGGTACGAAAGTGCCAGAGACAATAGAGATATAAATTTATTTTCGGCGGTGGTGGGTTTGAACTGCGACTCTTATTGGTACGACAACCCGCCTGGCAGGTGAGAGCGTGCTCCTACCTGTGAGCTATCACGAAACAAAAATATTCGTACAAACCAAAGCATTTCTAGATCCACTCCTCACCCACTCTTGAGATCACGATTCGTTCACCACCATCGCGAAATAATTTGACCAGCAGTTAAGCTTAATAGCCATTTCTCATCAAACATATAACATAGAAACGATTGAGACATTGGTATGTCCGTGTATGGTGAATTTTAATTCAGAAAATGATGAAGCACTTATGTTGTAATAAATATGAGTGAGTACAAAGTGCCAGAAACAATAAGAATAAAATTTTTTTCGCGCAGTGGTGGTTTGAACCTGCGACCTTATGTACGACACTACCGCCTGGCAGTTGAGACGTTGCTCTACCGTGTGAGCTATCCACGAACACAAAATATTCGTTTCAAACTCAAAGTCATTTTAGATCCCTCTCTCACCTACTTCTTGGATCGCCGATTCGTTCACCACCATCGCGAAATAATTGACCAGCATAAGCTAATAGCCAATATTCTCATCACAAACATATAACAAAAACGATTGAGACATTGAGTATGCGGTATGGGTGAATTTAAATTCAGAAAAGTGATGAGCAGGCACTTATGTTGGTAACAACAAGATATGAAGTGAGTAGAAAAGTGCCAGAAGACAATAGAGAATAAAAATTTTTTTCGCGGCGGTGGTGGGGTTTGAACCTGCGACCTTATTGGTACGACAACTCCGCCTGGCAGGTGAGAGCGTGGCTCTACCGTGTGAGCTATCCACGAACACAAAAATATTCGTTTCAAACTCAAAGTCATTTCTAGATCCCTCTCTCACCCACTTCTGAGATCGCCGATTCGTTCACCACCATCGCGAAATAATTTTGACCAGCAGTTAAGCTTAATAGCCAATTTCTCATCACAAACATATAACATAGAAACGATTGAGACATTGATATGCTCCGTGTATGGGGTGAATTTTAAATTCAGAAAAGTGAGTGGAGCAGCACTTATGTTGGTAACAACAAGATATGAAGTGAGTAGAAAAGTGCCAGAAGACAATAGAGAATAAAAATTTTTTTCGCGGCGTGGTGGGGTTTGAACCTGCGACCTTATTGGTACGACAACTCCGCCTGGCAGGTGAGAGCGTGGCTCTACCGTGTGAGCTATCCACGAACACAAAAATATTCGTTTCAAACTCAAAGTCATTTCTAGATCCCTCTCTCACCCACTTCTTGAGATCGCCGATTCGTTCACCACCATCGCGAAATAATTTTGACCAGCAGTTAAGCTTAATAGCCAATATTCTCATCACAAACATATAACATAGAAACGATTGAGACATTGAGTATGCCCGGTGTATGGGGTGAATTTTAAATTCAGAAAAGTGAGCTGCGCGACAAATTTTGTACTCATGCTATGATGAGAAATGCCAGAAGCTGGTCAAAAATTTTTCGCGTGGTGGTTGAAACTGATCGCATCTGCAGGAAGTGTGAGTATCACGAACAAAAATATTCGTTTCAAACTCGAAATCATTTCTAGATCCCTCTCTCACCCACTTTTGAGACGCGATATCGATTCACCACCATCGCGAAATAATTTTTGTCCAGCATTTGACTTTAATACCAATATCTCATCAGTTAACTAACATAAACGTTTGAGCATTACTCACTTTGGTGAATTTAAAATTCAAATAGACGGAGCAACTCATGTCTAATCAATCAGTTATGAGTTGATGAGAAATGGGCTATTAAGCTAACTGCTGCAAAATTTTTCGCGATGGTGGTGAACGATCGGCGATCTCAGAATGGGTGAGAGGTGGATCTAGAAATGACTTGAGTTTGAAACGAATAATTTTGTGTTCGTGATAGCTAAACACGTAAGCCACGCTCTCACCTCCCAGGCGAGTTCGTACCAATTAGAGTCGCAGGTTCAAACCCACCACCGCCGCGAAAAAATTTTTATTCTCTATTGTCTTCTGGCACTTTTCTACTCATTTCCATATCTGTTGTTACCAACATAAGTGCCTGTCCACTCACTTTTCTGAATTTTAAAATTCACCCCATACACCGGAATACTCAATGTCTCAATCGTTTCTATGTATATGTTTGTGATGAGAATATTGGCTATTAAGCTTAACTGCTGGTCAAAATTATTTCGCGATGGTGGTGAACGAATCGGCGATCTCAAGAAGTGGGTGAGAGAGGGATCTAGAAATGACTTTGAGTTTGAAACGAATATTTTTTGTTCGTGGATAGCTCACACGGTAGAGCCACGCTCTCACCTGCCAGGCGGAGTTGTCGTACCAATAAGGTCGCAGGTTCAAACCCCACCACCGCCGCGAAAAAAATTTTTATTCTCTATTGTCTTCTGCACTTTTCTACTCACTTCATATCTTGTTGTTACCAACATAAGTGCCTGCTCCACTCACTTTTCTGAATTTAAAATTCACCCCATACACCGGAGCATACTCAATGTCTCAATCGTTTCTATGTTATATGTTTGTGATGAGAATATTGGCTATTAAGCTTAACTGCTGGTCAAAATTATTTCGCGATGGTGGTGAACGAATCGGCGATCTCAAGAAGTGGGTGAGAGAGGGATCTAGAAATGACTTTGAGTTTGAAACGAATATTTTTGTGTTCGTGGATAGCTCACACGGTAGAGCCACGCTCTCACCTGCCAGGCGGAGTTGTCGTACCAATAAGGTCGCAGGTTCAAACCCCACCACCGCCGCGAAAAAAAATTTTTTATTCTCTATTGTCTTCTGGCACTTTTCTACTCACTTCATATCTTGTTGTTACCAACATAAGTGCCTGCTCCACTCACTTTTCTGAATTTAAAATTCACCCCATACACCGGAGCATACTCAATGTCTCAATCGTTTCTATGTTATATGTTTGTGATGAGAATATTGGCTATTAAGCTTAACTGCTGGTCAAAATTATTTCGCGATGGTGGTGAACGAATCGGCGATCTCAAGAAGTGGGTGAGAGAGGGATCTAGAAATGACTTTGAGTTTGAAACGAATATTTTTGTGTTCGTGGATAGCTCACACGGTAGAGCCACGCTCTCACCTGCCAGGCGGAGTTGTCGTACCAATAAGGTCGCAGGTTCAAACCCACCACCCGCCGCGAAAAAATTTTTTATTCTCTACTGTCTTCTGGCACTTTTCTACTCACTTCATATCTTGTTGTTACCAACATAAGTGCCTGCTCCACTCACTTTTCTGAATTTAAAATTCACCCCATACACCGGAGCATACTCAATGTCTCAATCGTTTCTATGTTATATGTTTGTGATGAGAATATTGGCTATTAAGCTTAACTGCTGGTCAAAATTATTTCGCGATGGTGGTGAACGAATCGGCGATCTCAAGAAGTGGGTGAGAGAGGGATCTAGAAATGACTTTGAGTTTGAAACGAATATTTTTTGTGTTCGTGGATAGCTCACACGGTAGAGCCACGCTCTCACCTGCCAGGCGGAGTTGTCGTACCAATAAGGTCGCAGGTTCAAACCCCACCACCGCCGCGAAAAAAATTTTTATTCTCTATTGTCTTCTGGCACTTTTTCTACTCACTTCATATCTTGTTGTTACCAACATAAGTGCCTGCTCCACTCACTTTTCTGAATTTAAAATTCACCCCATACACCGGAGCATACTCAATGTCTCAATCGTTTCTATGTTATATGTTTGTGATGAGAATATTGGCTATTAAGCTTAACTGCTGGTCAAAATTATTTCGCGATGGTGGTGAACGAATCGGCGATCTCAAGAAGTGGGTGAGAGAGGGATCTAGAAATGACTTTGAGTTTGAAACGAATATTTTTGTGTTCGTGGATAGCTCACACGGTAGAGCCACGCTCTCACCTGCCAGGCGGAGTTGTCGTACCAATAAGGTCGCAGGTTCAAACCCCACCACCGCCGCGAAAAAAAAATTTTTTATTCTCTATTGTCTTCTGGCACTTTTCTACTCACTTCATATCTTGTTGTTACCAACATAAGTGCCTGCTCCACTCACTTTTCTGAATTTAAAATTCACCCCATACACCGGAGCATACTCAATGTCTCAATCGTTTCTATGTTATATGTTTGTGATGAGAATATTGGCTATTAAGCTTAACTGCTGGTCAAAATTATTTCGCGATGGTGGTGAACGAATCGGCGATCTCAAGAAGTGGGTGAGAGAGGGATCTAGAAATGACTTTGAGTTTGAAACGAATATTTTTGTGTTCGTGGATAGCTCACACTGTAGAGCCACGCTCTCACCTGCCAGGCGGAGTTGTCGTACCAATAAGGTCGCAGGTTCAAACCCCACCACCGCCGCGAAAAAATTTTTTATTCTCTATTGTCTTCTGGCACTTTTCTACTCACTTCATATCTTGTTGTTACCAACATAAGTGCCTGCTCCACTCACTTTTCTGAATTTAAAATTAACGGCCAGGTACTCATTCCACACCGAAGTACGGTGAGAGAATATATGAGTAAAGAGTCTTTTCCAAGGACTCAACTATGAGCCGAGCGAGGCTCGAACCCATTACAATCACAACCACCACATCAGCACCACCATCACTACACAACAACAGACATATTGTGATTGTCAACGAAACGCAAAATAATAATAATAATAGTAATATTTTTAAAAAACATAATTAAATAATGATAATAAGAAGAAACATTTTAAAAAAAAATAGAAATAATAATATGTAGTTTGTTTCTATTTTGTGCCCAATCCTCTTTACAATTAAGCTCTAACTCTAGGCTCAAAGGCTACTACAGTAGAACTCGGAAATAGCGAGTTCGACGGGTTCACTCCTGATTACTCGCTATTTCCGAGTTCTCGCTATTCCCGAATTGCCAGGAAAGGTCACTCGGCCGTACAAAAATATGGAAAGACAATGCGTGTGTGTGTGTGTATGTATGTGTGTGCCGTGCGTGCGTGCAAATGACTGTGTGTGGATAAAGTTGGGTGAGGGCGGGGTTGAACACAGCCTTCGTTAACTACGTAATGATGGCCACAGGTTGAAGTTGATCCACCCCTTCCATTTCCATCAAGATTTCGTGTATGTGCGAGTGTTTGTATGCACTTGGCACAGTGACATCTATTATTATGAAGTCCTAGACTAGGCATGTTTGATGAGGTAAGCAAGCGCATCACTCAATCACTGACCCACTGAAATGATGGTTCCACGCTCCCCTCTCTCGCTGATCGCGTCGTTCGTTAACGAATGCGACTCGCTGACCGATGCTGCGAAGTGAGGCATGTTGACATGTTAGCTGCCAGTGCTTACCTCGCGCCTCGCGTGGCACCACATTGGGTGAATAATTGACCCCCACACGCACACAAACACACACACTCAACCCCCACCCAAATTTGTTTCGCCAACTATGTACTCTAGACTAGGCTACTATGTAATATTACTCGTAACGAAAAATAAGAAAAGAAAAGAAGCTAGGCAAAAATATTTAAATCGCCCTTGTCTGGTGTTTTGCTTTACTTCGTTCGAAGTCCTAGGCTGGGGCAGGAAATGCTCGTTATTTCCGAGTTGACCTCTTTTTCATACTCGCTACTTGCATGCTAATTTTATTGACTTAATTAAGAGAAAAAAAACGGGGATTTAGATTTTACTCGCTATTTCCGAGTATGTTACTTTCATGTTCTACTGTACTGCATATAATTCATATAATAACTGAAATGAATGATGTCTACTGGTTGCAGTACTACTGCGAATAACAATACGACGCTATTTACAATTACTATTAGCAGTTCGATACTACTGCGAATAACGAAAATGACCGCTATCTACTATTCGCAGTACTACTGCAAATAGAGGAAATCATTATCCACAGTACTACTTCGAATAGAGGAGGCCTTATGTCTTATGTAAAATGGAGTGTCGCCGCTCTAAAGTCTAAAGTACTTAAAGTGACTTTAACTTTTAAAGGGTAAAAAATGCTTTCTATTTCTAGCTAGACTGAGGAGTCTACTATAACTATAAGTATAAGTAAGAGTAGGAGGGAAGTTAGTTAGAGAGAGAGAGAGAGAGAGAGAGAGAGAGAGAGAGAGAGAGAGGGAGAGAGAGAGAGAGGGGGAGAGAGAGAGAGAGAGAGAGGGCGAGAGAGAGAGAGAGAGAGAGAGAGAGAGAGAGAGAGAGAGAGAGAGAGAGAGAGAGAGAGAGAGAGAGGATAATAAAAATATATGACAAAACCAGTCCATTATACCTATTTCTATCAAAATCAAAGTCCCTGGTTCACGCCGCAACTAAACAACACTGACTGCTGAATGAAGAGTTACCATTAGAAATCTAGTTCTAGCAGTCATGAATCATCTGGGCACTTTAAGTGTTTCGATTTAAATAAGTTAAACCGACGTTGAAGGACATGATCGAGAAAAAAGGATTGTGGAAAAGAACTCTCAACTTTCGTTGAGTATTTGTGCATTTTATTTGCTTGTTTGTTTTTCCCCATTTTATTTAAGGGATACAAAGAAGATAGATGTGAAAAGACTAAGACCAGGGCATTTTATAAGGTACTCTTATCAAATAAACGTTTGTATACTAAAGATATATACACAATCACACAAAATGAAAAGATTTGTCAGTTGTAATTTTAAAGATAAAACATTGTTTGCTGATTTTAGTGTTTACTAAACCATTTGTTACAAATATATTATAATTGTTAACTCTTGGCTATGCAAATCAATATAAACATAATAGTTTTTTGTTTATATTTCAAACTGTTTACACCACAGAAATTATATTATCTGTCACATTATGAGGTAGTACAGCACGAAATGAACAATTTGGCATTTTATAGATAAACTCTCTGACATTATTAGGTAGCAGATAGAAACTGTGTTTTCCGTCCATCAGTGGACAGAATACACAACTGTGTACACCGGAAAAGATTATAAGGGCGAAACTGTTTGACCGAGAGCGAGAAGGCGAGATGGCCAGCTGTTTTAGCGCTTTCTAGGAGTAATATTTTCTTTCTTTCTTTCTTTTTTTTAACCTCCCTTGAAAAAAAAATCATAATTTCAACTCCAACACGTTGACACAATTCCTGGTGACTCGAGAAGTTTTATCGATTTTAACATTTGTTATTCATTCACTTTTACTCAATTTTAAGTTTATTATTTTAATTTAGGACACAGTTAAGATTTTGGATACGAGAGACTCTTTCCTGACTTTAGAAATACAATTTGTAGATACATATGTTCACTTTGTCTTGCCTTTTGAAAGTTATATTCGTTTAATAAATATTGGAATGAAATCAAATGACATACAACCTATTTAATTTTTTAAATATTTTCCCTCTTGTTGCTTTCATTATATGTCACTTGTTGCATCTTTGTATTCTTTCTCGAATTCATGAACAGCCACTTGAAATTGTATTCCAGAAATATAACAGTAATGTCGTCTAATACTAATAGGGGAATAATGAATTCCAATAGGTATTGCTGTGAGATTTTATCCTCGTCCTGAAGTTCTGTGGGTGGAATTCCCCTTAGGGTAGGGGAACGTTTGCTGTCTTGGTATGGTTGTTGATTGGCCCTTTACCGTGCTGTCTTCCCCATCGACTTTTTATCATTTATTCTTTCCATATTCTTGTTCTGGAACAGGATTGAGACCATTTGGCTCCCCCTGCCTGAAATCATATAGAGGGAGGGAGATAGTTAAATGGCACTTGGCTTGTTTGTGAGAAGTGATACTTTTACTTTTTAATATATTTTTTAAATAAATCATTTCCCTGATTATGAGAGTCTTAATTGAATACGAGTATGAATAACCATCTAATACTTATCTCCTTTTTGGCGAGAAACCCCGTCTCAGTGTTTGTGTGAATTGATACTTGGTGGTCATACATTGGGTAAACTGCTGTTGGGACATATTTAGGCTTTATTCTTTGGCGCCTATAACCCAAGATTGCAGGCATATTTAGAATCGCCATTTATGTTTTGTGTACCTTTTTCTCTTTCATTAAAACGACTGCAACTAGTCATATCACACCCCCTCTTGGTGGACTCTTCGTGGGTCAACATCCTGATTAAACTATCTCTTTATCCCTCTATACTATACCATTTGGATTCCATGTTATTTACTGTCACCGATTTCTGTCCTTCAATGGGACCGTTTATTGGGTTAATCAAGGCCTGTGATATTGAAAGAAACGATGCATTTATTGTTTTCTCCATATATGTTAGGTTTTACAATAATTTTCATTTGCAACCATTTGAAAGCATAATATGTCAGCCAAATTGTCTTAGACTATGCTCTCTACGTAGACCTTTTAAATGGCGAACTTGTCCACAGGGGTAATTGACTCCCCCCCCCCTCCCCATCATGTACAAGGAGATCACTTGCTTTTTCTTCCTTTCTACTAACCCAAAATGACCCCAATGTTTATGTCTTTTTCAATCTTTAAAGACAAAAAAGGGCCCTAAAACAATTTAAGATCCCATACCTTTCTTGCGATATGTGCCAAAATACAAAAGGGGTCCAAATTTCCATAAACTATAAATAAGGAGAGGACCCAAAAAAGTCGTGCGAGTACAAAGCAAAGCGGTTTCTTAAACCTACCCCCCCCCCCTCTCTCCTCTCCTTCTCGTCTCTCCTCTCTCTCTTCTCCTCGCTATCTATCTAACAATCTATCTATCTATCTATCTATCTATCTAACTATCTACTATCATCAAACTATCTAACATCTATCTATCTATCTAATCTATCTATTCAATCATCTATCAAAGTATCTATCTATCTATCATCTATCTATCTATCTAACTATCTATCTATCTATCATCTCTTGCTCCCTTAAAAACATTCAAAAAACCCACAAACATCAAATCTATATTCTTAAATTAAAAGTTACATTCCTCTAATTGAAAGGCCAAACCACAATCTCCATTGCCTTTGCAAAACCCCCGGGCCAAACCTTTTTGGCCAGTCAACAATAGAGTTTTGGTATCAGAATTAAAATTATTACTCAACTCATACCACCTAATTAACAAGTTTTTCCCTATTTTTAAAGACAACGAAATTCGGTTTCGATTGTGTTTTGAGCGGAGTTAGTTTATTGTATTCACCTTTTAAATCTGAATTAGTTGTAATTTCCAGACCACAGTTCGAACACATTCTCCTAAAAGTCACGTGGGAAAAAAAAAAAGAAATAATTAGACTTGATTGCAAATTTTTTGGGAAACAAATCAAAAACCTACCAAAAAATGCGCCAATGGAGCCCTTTAAACTACTGGCGAATAGGATTTCCCTACCGCAATAAAACTCATGGGAAATGATTTCTAATACCTCTAAATCCTATTGCGAAAAGTTTATTTCTATCCGCAGTAGTACTGCGATAATGAAACCGCATATTTTCAGTACTACTGCGATAGAGTAAAAAACTAACCAGTAACTACTGCGAATAGGGGAAATCACAAATCCAGTACTACTGCGTATAGAGGAATCACTATTCCAGAAGTAAAAAATGGACTGGCGGATGGGCATTTTTTGGAACGGAAAATTTGAAGTTTTTGTAAACCCGTTTAAAAAAAATGGAAATGTATAGAAAACAAGTCAAAATATATACTTCTTTTCCCCTTCCTTTGATTTTTTGGAGCACCTATGTGAGCGAACTGTTGGTCTAGGGCTATATAAAATTTCACAACCTAAATTCAGATTAACCGAAGGTGAAAACATATCTAAAGTCTAACTCCCGCTCAAACACAATCGAAACCGAATCTCGTGTCCCTTTTAAAAAAAGGGAAAAATTGTAAAAAGGTGAGTAGCGTTGAGTAACAAAAATTTTTTAATTTTGAAACCAAAAAACAATTGTTGACTGGCAAAAAGTGGCGGGGTTTTTGCAAAGGCACCTGGCAATATTGGTGGCCTTTCAATTAGGAGAAACTGTAAACTTTCTAATTTAAGAAAAAAATTGCAAAGATTGGGGGTCTGAATGAAATTTAAGGGACAAAAGATGAAAAAATAGATAGAAAGATAAAAGATAGTATAGAAAGATAAAGATAGATAGATAGAAAGATAGATAGATAGATAGATAGATAGATAGATAGATAGATAGATAATAGAAAGATAGAATAGATAGATAGATTTGATAATAGATAGATAAAAAATAGATAGATAAGATAGCGAGAGAGAGAAGAGAAAAAGAGGGGAGAGAGAGAGAAAAAGTAGGGGGGGGGGGTTTAAGAAACCCCTTTGCCCTTTGTACTCGCACGACTTTTTTTGGGGGCCCCAAACCTTTTTTATAAGGTTTATGGGAAATTTGGACACTTGGGTATAGGGAAAATCCAAGAAAGATATGGGATCTTCATTCGTTTTAGGGCTTTTTTTTGTCTTTAAGAATTTAAAGCACTTTAAAAAATTGGGTCATTTTAGGGCTAGTAGAAGGAAGAAAAAGCAAGTGACTCCTTTTCCATGAAGGGGAGGGGGGGGGGATCAATTACCCCCAGTGGACAAGTTCGCCCTTTAAAAGGCTACGTAAGAGCATAGTCCTAAGAAAATTTGGCTGACATATTAAAGCTTTCAAATGGGTTTCAAATAAAATTATTGTAAAACCAACATATATGGAGAAAACAATAAAAGCATCGTTTCTTTCAATATCACAGGGCCTTGATTAAACCCAATAAACGGTTTCCCCTTGAAGATCAGAAAACGGTGACAGTAAATAACTTTGGGAAACCAAATGGTTAAGTAATAGAGGGAAAAAAGATAATAGTTTAATCAGGAATTTTGACCCACGAAGAGTCCAAACCCAAAAGGGGGTTGATATGACATTGCAGTCGTTTTAAGAAGGAAAAAGGTACACAAAACATAAAAAGGCGATTCCTAAATATGCCCGCAATCTTTGGTTATAGGCGCCAAAAAAAGTAAAGCCAAAAAATTGTCCCAACACATTACCCAATGTAAAGAAACCCCCAAGTACAATTCACCCCCAAAAAAACTTTAGACGGGGTTTCTCGCCAAAAAGAAATAATATAATGGTAATTTATACTCGTAAATTTAATAATACTCTCAATCAGGGAAATGATTTTATTTAAAAAATATATTAAAAAGTAAAAGTATCACTCTCACAAACAAGCCAAGTGCCTTTTAAACTATCTCCCTCCCTCAATATAAATTTCAGGCAGGGGGAGCCAAATGCTCAATCCTGTCCAGAACAAGAATAGGGAAAAGAAAAATAAATAAAAATTCGAGGGGGAAGACAGCACGGTAAAGGGCCAATCAACAACCATACCAAACAGCAAACTTTTCCCCACCCTAAGGGAATTCCACCCACAGAACTTCAGGACGAGGATAAAATCCACAGCAATACCTATTTGGAAAAAAAAATTATTCCCCATTAGATTAACGACATTACTGTTATATTTCTGGAATACAATTTCAATGGCTGTTCATGATTCGAGAAAGAAAAACAAAGATGCAACAAGTGCCCTTAAAAAAGAAAGCAACAAGGGGGGAAAAAATTTAAAAAATTAAATAGGTTGTATTTTTCCATTTGATTTCTTTTCCAATTTTTATTAAACGAATATAACTTTCAAAAGGCAAGAAAAAGGGTGAACATTGACTAAAAAATTGTATTCTAAAGTAGGAAAGAGCTCTCGTATCCAAAATCTTAACTTTGTCCTAAAATTAAAATAATAAACTTAAAATTGAGTAAATTTGAAGAATAACAAATGTTAAAATCGATAAAACTCTCGAGTCACCAGAATTGTAGTCAACGTGTTGGAGTTGAAAATTATGATTTTTTTTTAAAGGGAGGTAAAAAAAAGAAAAGAAAGAAAGAAAAAATTACTCCTAGAAAGCGCTAAAACAGCTGGCCATCCGCCTTCTCGCTCTCGGTCAAACAGATTCGCCCTTATAATTTTTTCCCCGGGGGAAACACATTTGTGTTTCTGTCCCACTGATGGAGGGAAAAAACACAGTTTCTATCTGCTACCTAAATAATGTCAAGAGTTTTACCCTATAAAATGCCAAATTGTTACATTTTCGTGCTGTACTACCTCATAATTTTACAGATAATATAATTTCGGTGGTGTAAACAGTTTGAAATTAAACAAAAAACTATTATGTTTATATTAAATTTCATAGCCAAGAGTAAAAAATTTTATAATATTTTTGGTAAACAAAGGGGTTTAGAAAACACAAAATCAGAAAAACAATTTTTTATCTTTAAAATTACAACTGACAAATCTTTTCATTTTGTGTGATTGTTTATAAATTTTTAGTAAACAAACGTTTATTTGATAAAAATTCCCTTTATAAAATGCCCTGCCCTTAGTCTTTTCACATCAAACTTCTTTGAATCCCTTAAATAAAATGGGGAAAAACAAAAAACAAATAAAAAGCACAAATACTCAACGAAAGTTGAGAGTTCTTTTCCACAATCCTTTTTTCTCGATCATGTCCTTCAACGTCGGTTTAACTTATTTTAAAACGAAACACTTAAAGTTCCCAGATGATTCATGACTGCTAGAACAAAAATTTCAATGGTAACTCTTCATTCAGCAGTCAGTGAGTTAAAATGCGCGGCCTTGGCCAGGGACTTTTGAATTTTTATAGAAAAAGGTTTTTAATGGGCGGTTTTTTCCCTATATTTTTTTTTATCCTCTCTCTCTCATCTTCCTCTCTCTCTCTCTCACCTCTCTCTCTCTCTCCTCTCCACTCTCTCTCGCCCTCTCTTTTCTCTCTCTCTCTCCCCCTCTCTCTCCTCCCCCTCCTCTCTCCTCTCTCCCTCTCTCACTCCCCTCTCTCTCTCTAACTAACTTCCCTCCCAAATCTACTTATACTTATAGTATAGTTAAAAAAACCTCAGTCTAGGCTAAAAAATAGAAAGCATTTTTACCCTTTAAAAGTTAAAGTCACTTTAAGTACTTTAAAACTTTAGAGCGCGACAAATCCATTTACCATAAACATAAAGGGCCTCCTCTATTCGAAGTAGAACTGGGGATAATGAAATTTTTTCTATTTGCCGTATAACTGCGAATAGTAGATAGCGGTCATTTTCGTTATTCGCAGTAGTATCGAACTGCTAATAGTAATTGTAAAAAAACGTCGTATTTGGGGTTTTTCCAGAAGTACTGCAACCATTTGACAAACCTTCATTTCAGTTATTAAAATGAAATTATATGCAGTACAGTAGAACATGAAAGTAACCCTACTCGGGGAAAAAGCGGTAAAATCTAAAATTTCCCCCTTTTTTCTCTTAATTAAGTCAAAAAAATTAGCATGCAAGGGAGCGAGTAAGAAAAAGAGGTCAACTCGGAAATAACGAGCATTCCTGCCCCAGCCTAGGACTTCAACGAAGTAAAGGCAAAACACCAGACAAGGGCTTTTTAAAAATTTTTGCCTAGGGTTCTTTTCTTTCTTATTTTTCGTTACGATTTAAAATTACATAGTAGCCTAGTCTAGAGTACATAGTTGGGGAAACAATTTGGGTGGGGGTGATTGAGTGTGTTTTTTGTTTTTTGTTTTTTGGTGGGGTAGGTCAATTACACCCAATTTTTGTGCCACGCGAGGCGCGAGGTAACACTGGCAGCTAACATGTCAACATTCTCACTTGCACAAACGGTCAGTCGAGTCGCATTCGTTACGAACGACGCGATCAGCGAGAGAGGGGAGCGTGGAACCCTCATTTCAGTTTGGGGCAGTGAATTTGGGGATGGGGCTTGCTTACCTCATCAAACATGCCTAGTCTAGGACTTCATAATAATAATGTCACTTTTGCCAAGTGCATACAAACACTCGCAAAAAACACGGGGAAAACTTGATGGAAATGGAAGGGGTGGATCAAATTCAACCTGTTGGCAATCATTTCGTAGTTAACGAAGGCTGTGTTTAACCCCGCCCTCACCCCAAATTTATCCACACACAGTCATTAGCACGCACGCACGGCACACACCTACATACCCCAACCCCCCCCAAAAACGCATTGCTTTCCATAATTTTTGTACGGCCGAGTGACCTTCCCCTGGCAATTCGGAATAGGAGAACTCGGAAATAGCGAGTAATCAGGTGAACCTCGGAAAATCCGCTATTTCCGATTCACTGTATAGCCTTTTAGCCTAGAGTTAAGCTTAATTGTAAAGAGGAGTGGAGCAGGCACTTATGTTGGTAACAACAAGATATGAAGTGAGTAGAAAAGTGCCAGAAGACAATAGAGAATAAAAAAATTTTTTTCGCGGCGGTGGTGGGTTTGAACCTGCGACCTTATTGGTACGACAACTCCGCCTGGCAGGTGAGAGCGTGGCTCTACCGTGTGAGCTATCCACGAACACAAAAATATTCGTTTCAAACCTCAAAGTCATTTCTAGATCCCCTCTCTCACCCACTTCTTGAGATCGCCGATTCGTTCACCACCATCGCGAAATAATTTTGACCAGCAGTTAAGCTTAATAGCCAATATTCTCATCACAAACATATAACATAGAAACGATTGAGACATTGAGTATGCTCCGGTGTATGGGTGAATTTTTAATTCAGAAAAGTGAGTGGAGCAGGCACTTATGTTGGTAACAACAAGATATGAAGTGAGTAAAAAGTGCCAGAAGACAATAGAGAATAAAAATTTTTTTTTCGCGGCGGGTGGTGGGGTTTGAACCTGCGACCTTATTGGTACGACAACTCCGCCTGGCAGGTGAGAGCGTGGCTCTACCGTGTGAGCTATCCACGAACACAAAAATATTCGTTTCAAACCCAAGTCATTTCTAGATCCCTCTCTCACCCACTTCTTGAGATCGCCGATTCGTTCACCACCATCGCGAATAATTTTGACCAGCAGTTAAGCTTAATAGCCAATATTCTCATCACAAACATATAACATAGAAACGATTGAGACATTGAGTATGCTCCGTGTATGGGGTGAATTTTTAATTCAGAAAAGTGAGTGGAGCAGGCACTTATGTTGGTAACAACAAGATATGAAGTGAGTAGAAAAGTGCCAGAAGACAATAGAGAATAAAAATTTTTTTCGCGGCGGTGGTGGGGTTTGAACCTGCGACCTTATTGGTACGACAACTCCGCCTGGCAGGTGAGAGCGTGGCTCTACCGTGTGAGCTATCCACGAACACAAAAATATTCGTTTCAAACCCAAAGTCATTTCTAGATCCCTCTCTCACCCACTTCTTGAGATCGCCGATTCGTTCACCACCATCGCGAATAATTTTGACCAGCAGTTAAGCTTAATAGCCAATATTCTCATCACAAACATATAACATAGAAACGATTGAGACATTGAGTATGCTCCGGTGTATGGGGTGAATTTTTAATTCAGAAAAGTGAGTGGAGCAGGCACTTATGTTGGTAACAACAAGATATGAAGTGAGTAGAAAAGTGCCAGAAGACAATAGAGAATAAAATTTTTTTCGCGGCGGTGGTGGGGTTTGAACCTGCGACCTTATTGGTACGACAACTCCGCCTGGCAGGTGAGAGCGTGGCTCTACCGTGTGAGCTATCCACGAACACAAAAATATTCGTTTCAAACCCAAAGTCATTTCTAGATCCCTCTCTCACCCACTTCTTGAGATCGCCGATTCGTTCACCACCATCGCGAATAATTTTGACCAGCAGTTAAGCTTAATAGCCAATATTCTCATCACAAACATATAACATAGAAACGATTGAGACATTGAGTATGCTCCGGTGTATGGGGTGAATTTTTAATTCAGAAAAGTGAGTGGAGCAGGCACTTATGTTGGTAACAACAAGATATAAGTGATAGAAAGTGCCAGAAGACATAGAGAATAAAATTTTTTTCGCGGCGGTGGTGGGTGTTTGAACCTGCGACCTTATTGGTACGACAACTCCGCCTGGCAGGTGAGAGCGTGGCTCTACCGTGTGAGCTATCCACGAACACAAAATATATTCGTTTCAAACTCAAAGTCATTTTCTTAGATCGCCGTTCTCACCCACATTTAGATCGCAAACATTCCTCACCATGCCATCGCGAGAACAAATTTTCAGACCAAGAAATTTTATTCTCTATTGTCTCTGGCACTTTCTACTCACTTCATATCTTGTGTTACCAACATAAGTCCTGCTCCACTCACTTTTCTGAATTAAAAATTCACCCCATACACCGGAGCATACTCAATGTCTCAATCGTTTCTATGTTATATGTTTGTGATGAGAATATTGGCTATTAAGCTTAACTGCTGGTCAAAATTATTCGCGATGGTGGTGAACGAATCGGCGATCTCAAGAAGTGGGTGAGAGAGGGATCTAGAAATGACTTTGGGTTTGAAACGAATATTTTTGTGTTCGTGGATAGCTCACACGGTAGAGCCACGCTCTCACCTGCCAGGCGGAGTTGTCGTACCAATAAGGTCGCAGGTTCAAACCCCACCACCGCCGCGAAAAAAAATTTTTATTCTCTATTGTCTTCTGGCACTTTTCTACTCACTTCATATCTTGTTGTTACCAACATAAGTGCCTGCTCCACTCACTTTTCTGAATTAAAATTCACCCCATACACCGGAGCATACTCAATGTCTCAATCGTTTCTATGTTATATGTTTGTGATGAGAATATTGGCTATTAAGCTTAACTGCTGGTCAAAATTATTCGCGATGGTGGTGAACGAATCGGCGATCTCAAGAAGTGGGTGAGAGAGGGATCTAGAAATGACTTTGGTTTGAAACGAATATTTTTGTGTTCGTGGATAGCTCACACGGTAGAGCCACGCTCTCACCTGCCAGGCGGAGTTGTCGTACCAATAAGGTCGCAGGTTCAAACCCCACCACCGCCGCGAAAAAAAATTTTTATTCTCTATTGTCTTCTGGCACTTTTCTACTCACTTCATATCTTGTTGTTACCAACATAAGTGCCTGCTCCACTCACTTTTCTGAATTAAAAATTCACCCCATACACCGAGCATACTCAATGTCTCAATCGTTTCTATGTTATATGTTTGTGATGAGAATATTGGCTATTAAGCTTAACTGCTGGTCAAAATTATTTCGCGATGGTGGTGAACGAATCGGCGATCTCAAGAAGTGGGTGAGAGAGGGATCTAGAAATGACTTTGGTTTGAAACGAATATTTTTGTGTTCGTGGATAGCTCACACGGTAGAGCCACGCTCTCACCTGCCAGGCGGAGTTGTCGTACCAATAAGGTCGCAGGTTCAAACCCCACCACCGCCGCGAAAAAAATTTTATTCTCTATTGTCTTCTGGCACTTTTCTACTCACTTCATATCTTGTTGTTACCAACATAAGTGCCTGCTCCACTCACTTTTCTGAATTTAAAAATTCACCCCATACACCGGAGCATACTCAATGTCTCAATCGTTTCTATGTTATATGTTTGTGATGAGAATATTGGCTATTAAGCTTAACTGCTGGTCAAAATTATTTCGCGATGGTGGTGAAACGAATCGGCGATCTCAAGAAGTGGGTGAGAGAGGGATCTAGAAATGACTTTGAGGTTTGAAACGAATATTTTTTGTGTTCGTGGATAGCTCACACGGTAGAGCCACGCTCTCACCTGCCAGGCGGAGTTGTCGTACCAATAAGGTCGCAGGTTCAAACCCCACCACCGCCGCGAAAAAAATTTTTA
>NW_027624300.1:0-8421 GCF_034508935.2 Berghia stephanieae | reverse complement strand
CCATCTTGGTTTAAACAAAAAAAATTATTACTTTTTATTTTCATGGGCTAGAACTTTCATATCCCTTGGGAAACAAATGTGTAAAAGTCAAACTGATAAAAATTTTTGTTTTTTTCCCTCTGGTACGTTTTATGCCCCCGGGGAAATTTTATGGGTCCGCCATTGTTCGATGTTTGAGCCAGTGTTACTAAGTTATATATCATTGGAAGGAAAAAGTGACGTCACGACTGTTGAGCGTTTTTAAGAGTGGTTTTCACAACCCCCTAACTCCTTTTTTCTCCTTTTGGATATTGGGATTATTTCTCTGAAACGCTCATTCGGATTGTTTTAAAATTTTTAAGCTTAAAATTCTTTCAAACTAGGAAATTCTTGTGTCAATAGACGCGTAAAATAAAGTTTAATTTCAATTTTCTCGGGTGGAAAAATAAAAACGGAAAAATCAGCTTCATTTTGGGAAACACCCTTAAAGAGTGACGAAAATGTTTGTGTAACTCCCCCCTACAAACCCACTTGTGACCTTGTCTAAAAAACGGTTTTAAGTGGGGTATTATGATGCTGAAAATGGAATTTGTAGAAAGAAATATATTTTTAAATTGATTTTATATGCTTTATGAGGGGAGGAATATCATATTTTACTGTGAAAATCCCAAGTGTCATTGTTTGACAAGTTTGTTTTTTATAATTTGACTTTTAGCATTGGTCCACCCCGACATAATCCCCTTTTTGAGATGAGGGGTCACATTTTTAAAATTTTCCCCCCGAAGATTTCCCCCCAAAAACAAAAATAGTTTTTTCTTACCAAAAAAAACAGAAAAAGGTTTCTACAGTATATGTCGGAAAATGATGTCTACAACACAGGTTTAGTTTTTTTTTTAGATGTATGCGCTTGGTAAGAAGTCATCATTGCCACCCCGGAAGTATAAGGGCCCAACAACAAAACGGTGTGTATACTTAAAAGTTTTAATCGGGTTAATAAAATTCAGTGGATTATCATAAAACGGATGGGAAAAAACAATAAAAAAGACCCCGGGTGGGACTATCTTCAATATCTATGCTTAATCAAAAATTTCTTTAGATTTGTGATGGACAAGATAAATCAGAAGAGAAAAAAGTCGGTTGCATCGTAACGAATGGCGATTTTTCCTTGGTGGTGAGGAGAGGGAATTTTTTAAAACCCTTGAAGTTTCTTTCTTTTGGGGAAAATATAGTATATGTGGCTTGGCTAAGAAAAATCGCAAAAATTGCCCTCCCCAAAAAATAAAGCCAAACACTATGTGCAAATGAACGTTTTAGCGTAATACAGTTAAGTGAGGATTACTCATAAAATGGAGGGGTTAAAAAAAAAAAACAAAACAAAAAAAAAAAACTAAAAAAAAAAAAAAAAACAAAACCCGGTGACGTCAACTTCGTTCACTATAAATTAAATGTTAACTCCGTTTTTAAAATCAAAGAATTGCAAATTTGGGTTTAATGTTGATGTCAACGCCGCAACGGCGGCCTCTTGGTTTTCTAAACAAAAAAAAATCATTACTTTTTTTTTCTATACTGGCTAAAAATTTTCATAGCCTTTGTCAGAAAGTGTAAAAGTCAAACATGATCAAAAATTTGGGGTTTTTCCTTGGATAAGTGCCTGCTCCACTCATTTTTCTAAAATTAAAAAAATTCACCCCATAACCGGAGCATACTCAATGTCTCAATGTTTCTATGTTATTTTTGTGTTGAGAATTTTTGGGGTATTAAGTTTAATGCTGGTAAAAAATTTACTTCGCGAGGTGGGGGAAAACAAACCGGCGATCTAAAGAAGGGGGTTTGAGAAAAGGGTTTAAAAATTTGACTTGGGTTTGAAACAAATTTTTTTTGTTTTTCGTGGATAGCTCAACGGTGGAGCCACGCTCTACCTCCCAAAGGGGGAGTTGTCGTACCAATAACGGACCAACACACAAAACTATGTGTACCAGGAACTTTTTTGTCGGGTTAATACAGTTAAGTGGGGCATTCTCAAAAACGCGGAGGGGCAAAAAAATATAACAAAGACCTTAGTGACATCATCTTCGAACTATATATAGATCGCTCCATTTCGTTCCTAAATAACAATTACTTTGAATGATAATCTACTCACAGTAAACTGGGCGGACGTGACATCAAACTATTGAATCCTATTTCTTCTCCGGTCCTTTGAATCATAATATTGAATTTTGCACAGTTTTTTCATTTAAAACGTTAAAACAAATAAATTATGATTACAAGAGAACAAATTGTGTTTGCTTTATAAATACTGTTGTTCATGAATGAGCTGGCGCTTTGAGCTAGTTAGTGCATAAATACTACACAGCTCTCACTGTGTTCTGTGTTAAAATGTGTTGAGGACATTTCACAACGTGGAGGTGATGCAAGAAATGGAAATTTTTGGTTAATTGGGTTTTCAATATGAAAATGATGCTATAGATAGTATGCGCTTGGCTAAGAAGCTCATAACTTTGCTTCCGGAAGTATAACAGACCAACACACAAACTCTGTGTAACATGAACTTTTTAGTCTGTTAATGCAGTTTAGTGAGAACAACTCACAAACCCGGATGGCAAAAAAACAATAACAAAAGCCTGGTGACGTCACTGCATACTATCTATAGATAGTATGCTCTTGGCTCGAAGCTCATAACTTGCCATCCGGAAGTATAACGGACCAAACAAAAAACTGTGTATCCATGAATTTTTTTATAGTCGATTTAATACGTTCAGTGAGCATTTCTCATGTGTGTAACGTTAAACTTTTATAGATAGTTCGAAGATGACGTCACTCAGGTCTTTGTTATTGTTTTTTTCCCATCCGCGTTTATGGAGATGCTCACTGAACTGTATTAAACTAGACTATAAACGTTCATGGATACACACAGTTTTGTGTGTTGGTCCGTTAAAACTTCCGGATGGCAATGTTATGAGCGTCGTCGCCAAGCACATACTATCCCTAAAGTACGATGCCTTTAAAACTGGGTGTAACCATAAAAAGTTTATAGATAAAACGAAGCTGCCCCCGAGCATGTCTTTGTTATTGTTTTTTTTTTTTTTTTTCCCATTCATTTTTTTGAATAATTCTCACAAAACTATTATAAAACCGCCCTATAAATGTTCAAGGTACCACATAGTTTTGTGTGCTGGTCCATTATATTTCCCGGATGGCATTTGTTGTGATTTTTCTATAGCTAGTATGCATTTGGCTAAGAAGCTCACAACATTGCCATCCGGAAGTAAAAGGGACCACACACAAAACTGTGGTATCATGAAAGATTATGTCGGGATAATACATTTCAGTGAGAATTCTCATAAACGTGGATGAAAAAAAAATTAATAACAAAGGCCTGCCTGTCGTCATCTTCGAACTATCTTTTGATGAATGCGCTTGGCCAAGGAGTTCACAACATTGCCATCGGAAGTATAACGGACCAACACACAAACTCTGTGTACCATAAATTTTATATTATGGTTAATACAGTTTAGTGAGAACAACTCACAAACGCGGATAGCAAAAACAATATGACGTCACTCAGTCCTTTGTTATTGTTTTTGCATCCGCGTTTGTGAGTTGTTTCATTAAACTGTATTAACCTGCTATAAACGTTCATGGTTACACAGAGTTTGTGTGTTGGTCCGTTATACTTCCGGATGGCAATGTTGTGAATCCTTGGGCCAAGCGATTCTATCTATAGCGCAATATCCACAAAATTGTGCTCAACGCGCTTTACAAGGGGTCCCTGGTCAACAGCAACATTTAAACATGATCAACTAAAAGTAGTAGTGCGGTCCCCGGCCTTAAGCAACCCGTCGTGCACCCGTCGCCCCACCCGTGGCTTGTCCGTCGTTTTGCTGAAGTTTCATTTTACTGTTGCACTAAAATTTGGCCAGCACGGACCCGTTTTTTTCTCCCATTCTCTCTCTTGATTCATCATGGAAACCGAAGTTTTTATAGAGGCTGTTAGACAACGCCAGGTTGTGTATGATGAAACAAATGACGGAAATTCAAACAGAGTGTTAATTAAAAAAAAAAAAAAAAAAAAAAAAAAAAGAAAAACAAAAGCTTTTATTAGCGCAATATCCACTAAATGTGCTCAAAGCGCTTTACAAAGGGTCCCTGACCAACAGCAACACGTAACAATAAGAACAGGACATGACGCCTGTTAGGCGATATTACTTTTTTTAAAGACAGAGACCAACGCTGTTGACGGCCAGGTACTTTATTTTACATGAGTATTGTGAGAGAATGTGAGTAAAGAGTCTTTTCCAATGACTCAATATGCGAGGCTCGAACCCAGGACCTCCATATCCGAAAGCGAGTGTCATACCACAAGACCACGTAGCCCCACAAACTGGTTTCATGTGAGCGACAACTCAAATGTGACCTTCGCCTCAAAACGGTATTAAGTCGGGTTGGTTTTAGATGTTTTAATGTTGAATTTAAAGCCAGAAATATCAGACTTGTGTTGAGTTTGTATGTTTTTTGAGGAAAATGGAAAACCATATTCTAGGGTGCTAATGATAAAAATTTATATTTTTGACCAGTTTACAATTTAAATTCGGGTTTTAAGCAAATGGTTGTTCCCACATAATACCGTTTTGAGAGACGGGGCACAAATCAGTACCCCCGTACACACCAGCCACTCCAAGAAGGCCTCGATCAGTACAAACCAGCACCGGCAGGCAGTAATCCTCCCGTAGTTATTTCTTTTTCACTAAATCGATCGGATTAAAATTCATTTCCGTTTTATTAAAAATTGTGTTAACATCTGAGTGTGCCTAAACTTCTTTGCATTTTACGTGATGGTGGTGATGATGGTGATGATGATGATGATGATGATGATAATGATGATGATGATGATGATGAGATGATGATGATGATGATGTTGATGATGATGCCCGATGAGATGATGTGATGATGATGATGATGATGATGATGAATGATGATGATGATAATGATGAGATGATGATGATGATGATGTGACGACGACGACACGACGACGACGACGACGACGACGACGACGACGACGACGACGACGACGACGACCTCGACGACGTTGATGATGATGATGATATGATAATGATGATGATGATGATGATATGAAAAATGATAATGATGATGATGATGATGATGATGAAGTGATGTATGATGAGAGATGATGATGATGATGATGATAATGATAATGACGACGACGTTATGATGATGTGTGATGGATGATGATGATGATGATGATGATGATGATGTGATGAGATGATGATATGATGATGTGATGATGATGTTGATGATGATGATGATGATAAAATGATAATGATAAATGTTTATGATGATGATGATGATGATGTGATAAAGATGATGATGATGATGATGATGATGATGATGATGATGATGATAATGATAATGACGACGAGGGTTGATGATGATGATGATGATGATGATGATGAATGAGGGATGATAAATGTATGATGATGAGGGATGATGATGATGATGATGATGATGATAATGACGACGACGACGATGATGATGATGATGATGATGATGATGATGAGGGATGATATGATGATGATGATGATGATGATGATGATGATAATAAAATGATTCAAACCCATGGACAACCCGGGTTTCCGAAGGCGAGCGGCAGACCACTAGACCACAAAACCCTTAAAATATGACTAACGGGTTCCGATCATCCGAGCCGCTCATACATTTTGCAACTAAGCAGTCGATTATTTTACAGGCCCTCTTGGGAATGGGGACTAGTGGAAGAGTAGCGTCCCTTGTTTGGACGTCACCCATAGTCTGGGGACGTCACCGGCATGACGTTTCTCTCTCTAATAACTTTTCCGCGGTGACGTCACAGACATGGCTGACGCCCAATTTAAGGGACGCTACTCTTCCGCTAATCTCTTTCCCCCTATCGATAGAACAAAAAATGACGTCACTCATGTCTTTTTTATTGATCTTTTTTTCCCCATCCGCGTTTGTGATTTTGTTCTCACTAAACTGTATTAACCAGACTATAAAAGTTCATGGTTAACAGATTTTGTGTGTTGGTCCGTTATACTTCCGGATGGCAATGTTTGTGAACTCCTTGGCCAAGCGCATACTATAGATAGAATGAAGTTGACGTCACTCGGCTCTTTGCTTAAGGGTTTTTTTTGTTTGTTTTGTTTTTTGTTTTTTTTTTTTTTTGGTTTTGTTTTTCCCATTCACATTTATGATTTAAACTGTATTACCCAGACTATAAAAGTTAATGGTTTAGACATTAGTTTTGGGTGCTGGTCCTTTATACTTCGGATGGCAATGTTGTGAGTTTTTTAGCCAAGGGCAAACGATCTATAGATAGATTGAAATTGACGCCACTCGGGTCTTTGTTATTGTTTTTTCCCATCCATGTTTATGAGTCATTTCACTAAAACTGTATTAACGTTCATTGTTACAAGACGCAGAGTTTTGTGTGTTGATCCGTTATTTCTTCCGGATGGCAATGTTTTGAGCGAGCTTCTTTGCCAAGCGCATACTCTCTATTAAAATTTCTGAAACCGATATGTTGAGAATACGAGATTGTGAATGCACGCTTTAATGTGTGAAATTCCCTTCCTTTCACGGTGGTGGAGTCGTATTTCAGCGGTCCCCGAGTGGATTTGATGGAAGTGCTTTGATTATGAATATTTTTTTTAATGAAGAGAGAGAGAGAGATAGAGAGAGAGAGAGAGAGAGAGAGAGAGGGGGGATAGAGAGAGGGAGAGAAAGAAAGAAAGTGAGAGAGGAAGATAGATAGAAAGAGAGAGAGAGAGGGAGAGAGGGGATAGAGAGAGAGAGAGAGAGAGAGAGGAAGAGCGGTTAGATAGATAGATAGATAGTAGATAGATAGTAGATAGATAGATAGATAGATAGATAGATAGATAGATAGATAGATAGATAGATGATATTATTTTAATTTTAATATTTACCGGAACCACTTCAACAAGCAACAACACACAAAAACCAAATTCATGTAACACACAGTCCTGATGTTGCTGAAAAGACCTGAAAACATCGATGCAAAATGACTCCAACACTGTGGTAATATTACAAAAATAATTCGCTCCATTGCTACTGTCGAGCACTATCCGTACCATATTTGTATTCAACACGATTCAAGAGATAGATAGATAGATAGATAGATAGATAGATAGATAGATAGATAGATAGATAGATAGATAGATAGAGCGAGATAGATAGATAGATAGATAGATGATAGATAGAGGGAGAGAGAGAGAGAGAAAAGAGAGAGGAGAGAGAGAGAGAGAGAGAGAGAGAGAGAGAGAGAGAGAGAGAGAGAGAGATATTAAACAATAATCTTCTATTTGGTCATTTATTTTTTTAATATTCTATTTTTTTTTTTTTAATCTTAATTGCGTGGCTATGTGGTTTAGTGGTATTGCACTCGCTTTATGATCGAAAAAGGACTCAAAATTTCTGTGTCACGCCCGCCCAGCAACCAGCAGCTTGGTTCTAAACAAAGAAAATCGGTACTTTTTATTCTTCATGTGACTAAAACTTTTTCACATGTCATGTAAATCAAAATGTATAAAAGTCAAAACATGATCAAATTTATGTTTTTCTTCTCTGGATATACTGTTATGCTCGTCGGAGAAATATTTCATAAGGGCGTCCGCCATGTTCCGATAGTTTTTGAGCCCCAGTGACGAAGTTACTATGCGTCATGACGAAGGAAGGACGTCACGACTGTTGGGAAATTTCCCTAGACGACAGATATTTTGTAGTAATGTATTTATGTACTTCATAGTGTTTTTGTTGTTGTTGGCTGAAGAAGGGTTTTGAGCCGGAAACGTTCTGGGTTTGTATTTTGTTTTTTTTTTTTTTGATTTGTTATATTTTAAATTTTTTTTGTGCGGCTGCCCAAAATGGTATGACATTCGCTTCGGATCGGAAGTTTTCCCGGGTTCGAGCCTCGCTTGAGTCCTTGAAAAAGGCTCTTTACTCACATTCTCTCACCGTATCAGATGTAAAAAAGAGTAATTAGCGTTAACAGCGTTGTATTTGTCCGAAAAATTATAATATCGCCTAACAGGTGTCATGTCTGTCCTACATGTTAAATGTTTTCTGTTGCCCAGGGAGCCTTGTAAAGCGCTTTGAGCACATTTAATGGATATTTCTTTTATATAAGCTCAATTTTAATTACTAATTATTTCATTACTTTCTATATTCCACATCTTCTTGCAGCTAGGTATGTCTTGTAAACAATATCAGCGTGTTTTCATTTATAAAGAAATATCCAATCGTTGGATAGCAATCACACCATGTGATCGATGGGTTGGTTAGCTTTCAAAATTTAACAGGTTTTTTTAAAAAAACCCACCCCCGCCACCCTTTTTTAAAAACCCACAAAAAATTTTATTAAAAAACTTA
>NW_027624299.1:0-8422 GCF_034508935.2 Berghia stephanieae | reverse complement strand
CTTTCCCCTTTTGGTTTTGGCTTGGTTGGAACCAAGCTTCTCTTTGGGGGCTTGCCGCTTCCCCTCGCTGCCAGAACCCCCGTAAAGCTCGTTCTTTCCCCGTCCTTTTCCCCTTTTCATCTTTCCCCAACCTGCACGTCCGGGGTTTTTTTCTCCCTCACGAGCCGCTTACATCACCTCTGTCCTTCTTTCGCCCCGCCGCCCCCTTCTTGCATTCTTTGCATTTTGGTTCGCCTGTGCAAGCGCTCGCTGTGGGCTGCCCGGCTTTGCTTGCCCAACATGAGGTCGACACCGCGGCCGCAAGGTAATAACCAGTTCCTCGTGGCCTTGCGTTCGGCCATTGGTGGCCGCGGTTGGCCGCCAAGAAAAAAATATGAATCTGGAATGAGGGCTCGTAGCCTTTTAAAGAATCTATGTGAGATTATTGCCTTGGCCCTGATCGAAAAATTTTCGATGTTCTGGCTTTTATGTATTTGGGGGATAAGGGATATCTCGAGCATGTGTTCTGAAGTCAAGTAGAATTTCTTTGGGGTTTTAGATCGAAGCTTTTAGGGGGCAACAATCGGGAGTGGGGTTTGGCCTTTGGGTTTAAGTTTAGAGTAGGGTTCAAGTTTAGGGGTGTAGGAGTGTAAGGGTTTGAGGGGTTAGGGGGTTTAGGAGCTTGATGTGAAGTTAAGTCCTTGTGACTGGGGGACCCAAAAAAGTTGGCCCCACATCCTTTATTGAAGCCCGCCAGCCGCTGCAGCGCCGTTTGCCCGCTTTTGCCGTTTTTCTCCGATTGAATGCCTTGGGCCTCAGGATGTCGGCCTTATGTGATAAGATCAGCCTTGAGGCGTTCAGTGTGCTAAGCTCGTTTGCATGGTATAGACGGGAAGGGATGAGGATTCGGGGGGGCGAGAAGCCCCACCCAGGTTTACCAAACTCCCGGGTACATCCTTGGGGTCGGGGTTTTTTCTTTCCTGGGTGGGTGTCGATGGGCAGAGGCTTTCCGTTGGATGACGTGGGAAACCGAGGGGGGCGTTCTTTCAGCAGTCAGCAAAGTAGCCTGGGATTGGGCCGGATCGGAGGCACCAAGGGGGTGGGGTCCTCGCTGAGGAAGGAAAACCAAGTCGACACCGAAGTCCAGGGAACCATTTGATTCCAAAAAAAAAGCCACCGACTCAAGTAGCGGCACCAAAAACCTGGCCTTTTTTCATCGGGTCATCAGCATGAATCAATGAAGCTGGCAGCACCGTGTGTCCAAGCGCAACAGGTTCGTGCGAAAAGCATACAACAGAAAACCCCGGGGTCCTCCATTCTCCATCACTTTGAACTTTCGTTGCGGGCATGAAGGTTTCTCGGCTGGCCATGAGGAAGTTTTTTTCTCCAAGGTCACCGTTCCAGGGCAACCTAGAGCAAAGCCCTAACCCTAAACCTTGACCCTTAAGCTAAATCACTCCGGGCTACTTGTTGATCTGATTCTTTCACTGCTGGGGCGCACAACGAAAAGTGTGCTGCGTTCGGGCACGATGTTCGTGGCCTCCTGCCTTTTGGGCAGCATGCACGCTTGAGCTGCGTAGTCGGGCCCGGCCGGGCACGTCAAACCACCCTCGTACATTTCCTCCCCAGTGACCAACGGTCGATGGCTTTCCGCTGCCCAGGCAGAAGCCGTTTGCCGCTGTGCATCGATGGGAGGCTCGTGGGTCGCGGGGAGGCGGCACTATAAGCGGAATAGAAGGGACGTGTAGGGAGGGGTACAAACCGGGGGTTGGGGTGCCTCGGGATGTGATAATATTTTTTGGGGGGCTCAATAAGGTTTCTATGGAAGTTTACGGATTCTGGGTTCAGGGGTATTGTATTTAAGGCTTTCATGTCGACTTTAGGTTTGGGTCCACGGTAAGTTTGGGGGTTATCTACTGAGGATGCCTTTGGGAAGGGGCCTGCCGGCCTTCGGATTTCTGTGGGTTTTAAGGGGTCGGGGTTTAAGGTTTTGACTTTTTAGGGGAAGTTGGTTTCAAGGAAATTTGTTCAAAAGGAGATAGCTTCTTGGTGTTGCTTGGGTAAGGGCCTGGCATCGACTTGGAAGCTCCGCCAACATTTCTCTTTTTCGCACGGGGTGTCCAATCCATTTGCCCCGTAGCGTGCTGTTGAGATGAATCTTTTCTCACGGTGGCGGCAATCCGTCTATTCACAGCGAGCAGCTCTGGAGGAGAAACTTCTTCAGTTTCTTCTTCCATTCGGGTGATTTCGGGACGGGTTGCGAGGGGTGGGAACCGCTCCTTCCATCCTGCGGCTATTTAAAAAATTATAATTTTTTATTATAATTATTTTATTTAAATGTCGGGGGTTCATCACGGCGTACGGTTTAGGAACCTTATTGAATGATTGAGCTCACCAGGCCTCCCCAAGCTTTTGCGCCACAGCCGCTGTCATCTGGACTTCCATAAATTGGGGCCACAGCGTGGCAGAATCCTGCTGAGGCAGGAAGATTCATTTAAGCAATGAATCTAGGGTTTAGGGGTTTTTGCTTGGGTCGTCCTGGGCCCGCCTGATCCTTGCTGCCGATTGGGTTTCTGGGGGGGGGCACGTAGGTGTGGAGGTTTTCACCACACACACGCTGCTTTCCATCCCGCCCGGCATGTCCCTGCGATATCGTGGGCTGGGTAGGACTTGACTGAATCCCTAAGCCAAATTAATTGTATGACCCCAAACATCCAGACCTAAAAACCGGGAGCAAAAATATTCTACCCGAAACCAAACCCAAGGGTCCCTCTTAAGGCCCGAATCGAACTGACCAGCCAATCAAGGTCCATAAAGCCCTGAACCCTTAAACCCCAAAACATCCCGTCCCTAAAAAGCGGTGCTCTTCACCCGGGTTTTCGAATCATCCAAAAGCCTGCCTTATCCCATAAGCACTTCCCCCAAAAACCGGATCCTAAAAACCTTTAATCAATAAATTTCCAAACCCGTAACCCCAAAGTCGCCCTCAAATCAAAACCAGCCAAAACACAAAATCGGATCGACAAACAAAAGGCCCGAACATAAAAATGCCACGGCCATTTGCTCCTCAAGGGGTGCTGAAGACTTTGGGGATGGCACGCGCGAGGCCACTGGCTTATCTGCATCTCAGACAAGCTCCTTTTGGTTTGGGTGTAGGCCGTTTTTCGCTTGGGGTTTTTTGGTACTGACTTTCCTGTCGCTGCCGGTTGTGCCGGGGCCTTTGTTTTTGGCAGTGGCACGCGGTACTGCGGGTGGGCAACCAAAGACTAATTCTTGGGCCCTGGGGTTTTTCAGCGAATCTTTCCGAATGCGCTTTCCGAAATTTTTTTGTTTGGACAAATGGGCTCGGTGACCAAATTTTGGAAGCCCAAGATGTTCGAGGTGGAGGCTTATTCACAGCCACCCATAGGCAGGAAAAATCAAAGGAAGGTCTATTCCGTGGCCCCTCCATTCTGATGTTCACCCGGAATGGTGAGGCCCGGTTGTCCAACTTGTCCTCCACAGCCTGAGGCGGCTCTTGAATATAAGTCATGACACAAAAAAACTGGAAAACAGGAGCTGCCCAGCTCCCCTTCTTGCCCAGACCTTTCGAAGAAAAAAACGTTGGGGTTATGATGAAGCCTGCCGCCTGTTGGGGAAGCCGAACACAACCGTTAATTTCCTTCGGTGTTGTATCCGAAAGTCAGCTTGCAAGGTGCCCTTTTGGTCGATCACCCAAACCAAATTGCGTTGGCACACACCGCCCAGCCCATGCAGGGAAGGAAATTTTTGGGGGTTTAGGGTTTGGGGTTTTGGTGTTTTTTGTAGCATTGCACACAGACAACATCCAAACCCGTTTGAAGTTAAGCAGTGAAATTCAGAAACAGCACCGATGTTCATTTTTGCTCTCCCATAACGTTTGCGGCAAACTTGGCGTTCCGTTTGATCCAACAACAAAAAAGGTGGCCCCGCGGGGTTTTCGGACTTCGCTTGGACCCTTGAATTGCAAGCTGTCGCTTGCTCGTTGTTTTTCGCCCAAGTCCTGGAATCCGAGCAGTCTCCGCCACTTGAGCGGTCAGCCTCGAGGCTTTGAACAGATTGCAGTCCAGGGCCTTAATCGCCTCGTTGGGCCCATGCACTGCGCAGGTGCCCCCGCCGAAAGCCAGCCAGCGCCTCCTTCTTCAAGGGTCCTGGGGGCCGCCGGGTGTGTAGTGGTGATGGCCAGAAACGGGCGCATGGGACACCATGAGTTTTTCGGTGTTGACAACATTGACACGATGAATCTCGGTGTGTTGATGGGAGTGGTGATGCCAAATGAAAGAAAGAGCATGTAGTGGTATGGCAAGACCGGGGGAGCATGACCAGGGGGTAGTCGGTGTTGACAACAGCACTGATGAATCAGGTCGGGGGTAGTGATGTGGTAGTGGTGATTTTCAACATGAAAGATAAAGGAAAAAGTGGGGTTTGGGGTGATCAATGTGTGTAGCGGTGATGACAGCAGAACTAAATAAAGTGAAATACCTGTGTGCTGCGTGGTGGTGAGGGCAATAGAGAATTTAGAGCAGCAGCGGTCCCGCCAAAAACGACAATCGGGGCCCCCACGGTCCATCTTGGCCACAACCAGGTTTGGATCTCGGAGCTGTAGTCCCTGGGCAGGAGTTGAAAGGTCAGGTGTTTCTGAGTGGGTTGTATCAGGGCATGAGGGCGAAAGGGCTCGGAAATCCCATTGAGCCAAAACCTAAGCCGCAACTAAGCCCTAAAGCCCTCAATGTCCGAGGGTTGAGGGGAAAAGGCTTGTGGGTTGAGGTGCTGGGCTCGGGGGTTGGGGTTTTGGGATGGGTTCGGGTTTGGATTTTGGGGAGGTTTGGGGGGTTGTTTTCAGAAGATTTCGTTGTTTTTTTTTGGAAAGGACTCATGTTCAGAAGACTTACCAAGCTGTGGTGCTTTTGGCTCCAAATATTCAGGGACACTGCTGGTGTAGTTCACGGCTTGGGGTAGTTTAGGGTTTGGGCGGGTATTATGGGCTAGCGCTTTAGGGTTCGGCTTTTGGGGCTTTGGGCTTTGGAAGTTTAGGGGTTTTCAAGGTTTATTGGACCCGAGACTCCAGGCCCGGAGTTCTGTAAACGGAAACCCACCCAAGCCAAAAGGGCTGGAAATTTTAAATGCAGTCGCGGCGCCCCCCAAGGCCCGCTGCCTGGGCCTTTGCGTTTCGGGTCGGCGAAGAAGCTGCCCCGGCGGCATCCTTGGCGGCCTTCGTCTTCAGCAGCTGGTGAGAAGGCAGGGGGATTCAGCATTGCTCCCCAGTTCTGATGTGCCCGGGTGTGCTAGTTTGGGCCGTACTTGTTTTTTCGAACTTTGAAAGCAAAAACAGCGTTTCATGAAAAAGGTTTGGCCGGGGTAACAGTTTCCATCTTGCCGTATGGGCTGCTCCCCGCCGCAAGAAACCCCCCAAACCATCGGCCGTTGCGGTGTTTCGAGGTTGAAGGCTGTAGGGGAAGCGCATGAATGCAGATTTAAGCCCTATAGGCCTATACCCCTGCGCGAGAGCGAGAGTGAGGGGGCCCCTGAGTTTTGCATGTGTTCATCTAAAAGATGCCGTGCCATTCCAGCTTTGGACTTCAGCACATCACCGGATAGCAGGCCTGGTTTTTTTTCAAAGGGGCATTATGACTTAGGTTGTGGGTTTGTAAGTAATATTTAAGGGCAGCGGATTTTCTACGGCTGAATGCAATTTTTTTTTAAAGGTCTGGTAGTTTACAGCGCCTGGGTGGTGGTCATGCAAAGTAAAGCGCCGCGGGTTTGGTTGGGTTTTGGGGGTTAAGGTTTGGGCTTAGGTGGCTTAGGGTTTGAGGGGGTTTAAGTGCCTTGATCCCATACATCTGGGCGGTTGACGCTTGAATGCGCACTCTGCTGGCGAGCCCGAATTGGTTGTATTCTTCGAAGGCATTGTTCAGGCCCCATCAAGATTGTACCGGGGGGTCCGAGACCGAAAAAGAAGCAGTTCAAGGCTCCTTATAAAAAAGTTTTACCGTGGCAGCAGAACTGGATTCAATTTGCGGCGATGAAACAGCCAGGGAGGTTTCGGCACGTTCCTGAAACCGAAGTGGGTTTGTAAAAGGTTTTTTTTTCTCCGGGACTTGCCTGATGGCCAATTGGAGGGCACGGAAGGAATGCTCGTGCTGGCTTGGGCTGGTAGATCACCCGCAGGCAAACACGCCATCGCCACCTGACTATTGTTTGTTCAAGGAGTGTGGGGACCAGGGGGGAATCTCAGACTGGTATAGTGCAAAATCCAGGAACCAAGCCTAGAGTGTTACTTGTATCATACACATCGAGATCTCACCTGTCCCTTACCGCTTCGAATCGGGGTGGGGGGGGGGGGTGGGGTGGGGTGGGGTGGGGGGGGTGGGGTGGGGTGGGGTGGGGTGGGGTGGGGGGGGGGGGTGGGGTGGGGGGCGGTTGGGGTTGCCTGAGCTTTTATCGGTACTTCTGGGTGTTGGGGCAGCAAGAAAGGATGCAAATTTGCAAGACCTGTTTTATCGGCCCTGCCAGGGCAGGGCCATAATTTCCATGTCAGGAAGGCAAACCAATAGACCCCACCATTACAACACCCTGATTGCAATGATTCCATGAATTCTGCTGGGGGTGGGGGTGGGTGGTGTTTTTCGGCCTGCCGCGGCGGGCCAATAAATTTCGCATCGGTTGCGTTAGGCTCGAATTACTGGTGTTCCAATGGCTGGCTTTTTACAATTCATAACTGGCTTCGAATTGGATTTGATTATTTCAAACCAGGCCGTGGTAAGAAACCTTCTCCGTCCATCTGGACTCATGGTCTTCCCCAATCAGGGTTTTTGATGAGCCTAAAGAAATCACAGCAGACCGCGTGTACCCTTTGGTCGTCCCACCGAACCCCCCTGAAGCCGTTCCCCTGGAACCAAATCTGGGAGCACCTCCAGCGGCCCCGCCCCTTTTCTTACGAAAACCATATCGATTGCCCACCTCGAATTTGCACAAAAGGAGGGAAGCCCTCAGTTGGTTTGCCCATTATGGTGGACAGCATGGGTTAACGTGGCGGGGACCGTCGTCCGCCGGAAACGTGAAGTTTCTCCCAGGCTTGCATCCTCGGGCGAAGGCTGCAAGGTAAGGCATGACTTCTAATATTATTTGCAACCCGGTACCTGGGGGATCAAGATACCCCTGCCTCCGCCAAGCATTCACGTTGTTGACAAGGAGGTCAAAGGACCCACGTGGTTAGCCGTACTTTTCCACCAATTGGGAGGGTGGGTCGGCTCCACAATAAGGCCTCAGCCAGTACAATACGAATACACATATCAGACATGTTGATGATTGCTTGAGTCTGGTCTGCAAACAAATGCCTTTATTGGGAGTCTCAAAGAGGTTTTCATGCGATCCACCCAGGGCCGTGACCCTCATGCAATCCTGCAACCTCAAATTTTTGATGGTGCCTTGCCAAAGGCACTGCCCCCGCGTTTTTTTTTCCCATGAGGCGTGTCAGCGGGGGCAGGCCTGCCTTGCCGCTATTTTGGGCTGCTCCGGGCCTAAAAATTAATTGAGTGAACTCCTGGCACCCACACGTGGAACCCAGCGGGCACCACACACAGATGGACAACAAGGCACCCTCACGGTAACGCCTGCGTGCACCACTGCACAGGTTCATGAAAAGCCTAACAGGGGGCACCGGGAACCACATTTCACGGTAAAATGCACACGCGGAATTCTCCCAGCGGGCGCACTACCCAAACCGGTGGAGTGCACAACAAGCGCAGCAGAACCTTAGCGGCCGAGGCCATGATTTCACGTCACTCATTGTATGTAAAGCATGGCCTCCTTTCCCACCAAAATGAAAAGTCCGAATTGGTCCTGGTCTAGTCATTTCCCCACAAGCCGGCGGATTTCCCGACCGTTAATGCAAACACTGCCAGAGCACGACCAACTATACCCACTAGGTTAGTTTGCTATCCGAAGCAGCAAGATTTGGTCGACAAAGTAAAAATCAAACACCGGCTCATGTTGGCTCTTAATTTTTCTGTACTGTATTGCCGCAATCCGACCAAAACACCAGCCAGGCAACATGCATTTCCTTTTGCCCCGCCAAATGAACATTGCATTGTAGGGCACGGAGTTCCCTTCGAAGAGGGGGCCTTTGGAAAATTGTGCCTCACGAGATTTCACGGCTCGTGGGTTTAGCTTTGGCTTTTTACCTATTAAGCAGGGAACAAAGTTCTTGTTGCAGGCATCACCAGGCACCAAAACTTCTTCCCGACAGGTCCGTTTTGTTTCTGATCATCCACAAACACCCTTTGTATTTGTCTTGGGACCAGCATACTGGAGTCCACAAAGTCCGTGAAAGTAGACGGGGTTTCTCTGCGAAAGGTCGAAGACCTCTTGGACCCAAGACCCAGCAGTAAACAAATGACCAACTGCAAACCTTGAAATCCGAATT
>NW_027624298.1:0-8423 GCF_034508935.2 Berghia stephanieae | reverse complement strand
GTCCCCCGTGGTCGACGGGAGCCCTCGATTAGGGCCCGCCAGTCGGGCCGAGACCCGACCGGTACGGCACGTCGCGCCGCTCAGTCCCCCCGAGAAGACCGGTTGCGGCGACGTCGTAGGGCCGACCCTCATACGGACGTGGCCGGTGACTTACGCCCACGGCCGCAATTTGCGTTCAAGACGTCGATGTTCAATGAGGCAGCTGCAGTTCACACGACTAAATTACGGCTGGCCGCACTCTTCATCGACGCGCGACCCGAGTGATCCACCGCCAAAGGTTGTATTTATTTTCTCTGCTTAAAGGGCCAAACGACGACAAAGGGTGGGGGGGAAAAGCTTTTGCGCGCGCGGTTACTCGCGGCCGCAACGCCGCCGCCCCGTTTATCAGCTGGCCCGCTCCCCGGCCAGGGAGAGCCCGGCCTCCCCGGGGACAGTGTTTTTAAACCCCTTCCCCCGTCGGGCGGGCGGGGCTGGGGCAAAACGAAATCGGAGTGATCCTCCCGAAGGTTCACCTACGGTAACCTGTTACGACTTTTACCCTCTCGGGGCAGCGCAGTTCGGGCGACATCGCGACGACGCGATTTCGGACCCGAAGCTCCGTCTCGCCGGCCATCCGGGGCCTGGCTGCGCCGTCCACCAAAGGGTAGCGACGGGCGGTGTGTACAAAGGGCAGGGACGTAGTCGGCACGGGATGCTGGACCCGTGACTACGTGGCATTCCGAGTTCAGGGCCCCAAAATTCGCAGGAAGACCGACCCCGGACATGAAGACTCTACGCTCACGGTCTACACCGCGCGGCTGGCGCCACCACTGTTAGCACACGTGCAGCCCAGGACGTCTAAGGGCATCACAGACCTGTTATGGCTCCATCTCGTAGCACTGCTCGAGGTCAATCCCTGCAGGACGCGGCGGGCGCGGGCGGCCCGGGGCACCGCCTCTCCCTGAGTGGGAAGACCGAGCCCGACCCGAGAGCGAACGCCGACCCAACCGTGAGACGGACCCCTCTTGACCGCCCTTTGTTTTTTCCCCCAGGGCAGAGTCTCGCCCCTTATCGGAATGAACCAGACGGATCGCTCCACGGGCTAGCACAGGCCATGCACCACCCCCACCGAATCATGAAAGGCCTCAGTCTGTCCCAAACCACGCGGTGTCCGGACCTGGTAAGCTTCCCCGTGTGAGTCAAATTGAGCCGCAGGCTCCCCTCCTGGTGGTGCCCTTCCGTTTAATTCCTTTAAGTTTCAGCCTTGCGCCGTACTCCCCCGGAGCCAGGCACTCTGATTTCTCCCGGGGCCTCGCGAGGCTTCCCCACAGGGGACGTCCCGCGTAACCCGGGGCGGCATGGTTTACTGTCGGAACTACCGCGGTACCTGATCGCGTTCGTTCCTCCGATTTCGTTCATGATCAACGAAAAGGGGCTTTGGCCGGTGCCTTCGCTCTTGTTCGTCCCACCGCGATCGTCGGATTCCACCCCCCGCGGTAGTACGCCGCCCCGGCCGTCTCTATAGACCTCGCCCACCGCCCCCCCGGAGACCGGTTTTCCCTGGTTACATTGCGGGGCGGTGGCGTCATCACATCGTTCCAGCAAAGCTGTGCGAGCACGACCTGCTTTGAGCCTCCAATTGATTCAGGGAGAACACCCCCCGTACCTTAGTGTCGGCCCAGATACGCCAGTACCAAGCCGACACGGCTTAAGAGGAAAGGATAAACCGGCAGCGACGGGAAGCGATGCCCGGCGGATCGTCGCGAGGGTCCGGTTGCGGCACGGAAGGCACCGCTTGCTCCATCCCCAAAACCACGACGGTGCATAATCGCCGGGGCAACGTCACCCCCGGTTTGTCGCTGCCGTCACTCAGAGATCCAATACGAGCGTTTTAAACGCAGCAACTACACATACGCCATCGGGCTGGAATTACCGCGGCTGTGGCACCAGGCTTGCCTCCGATAGGTCATCAACGGCACGTGTTTGGTCTACGCTCAATCCGACGCTGGCTCGCATGCGAGCCAGCCCGACATTTTCTTCACTACTCACCGTGCTGGGGGTGGGTAGTTGGCGGCTGCTGCCACCCTTAAGCGTGGTAGCCGTCTCGCAGGCTCCCCTCCGGGATCGAACCCTGATCCTCCGTCACCCGTAGCCAACAGGGGGGCTCTTGCCCGGGCCGTCTAAATTTGATGGGACGGCGAGCAAACGGGCACGCCTAAACAGCGGTCGTCACATACCCCGAGTTCGCTCAGCCTGGCGGGCGGCGTTAACCCCCCGCCCCCGGTCAAACCTAAAAAGGCCTCCCCCCGCGGAGGTAACCCGTTAGGAGGGGGATTTGTGGGGTTATTACCCTCTGGGATTCCCTACGGTGTCGGACAAATCGCCACCCGTGTATTATCCCCATATATGGCAGTTCGCGGTTCCCCCTTTGTGTGGGTGAGCTAGGGTGCTGGTTTAAACCCCCTCAAGAAAAGCATAAGATACAGGCGGGATAAACCTGGTACGTATCCTTTCCAAACCCGGGGGACGGCCCCCGCTGGGACAGGAGGTACGGGCGCCCGCCCGAAGCCAGAGCCGAAACTCCAGCGCTGGACTCTTCGCCGAGGCCCCCTTCTGCTCTCCGCACAAACGTTCCCCCCTTCGGCCCTTTCCGCTGCTGGGTCGGACTGCCCCGCCCCCCGGACCGCTCGCGCTAACATTTAGGCCCTCACCGGGAGCCCCTGGGACCGATCGGCTCTCGCCACCCCCGCCCAGGCGCTGGTGACCGTGGGTGTACCGAGGCCACGCGCGCTTTGGGCTCCCCCTTGCTTAAATTTAAATTTTTCCCGCCGACACCCCCTTCCCTATATACGTCCAAACCCCTGGTAAGTACCCCTTTTCCTTTGGGAACCAAAAAAAAAAATTTTTTTGGTGCAAAAAATTCAGGAAGGGGAAACCAGGCCCAAACCCGTTTATGGGCAAACCCGGAAAGCCCGAAACCTTTTTTTCCGAAAAACGGGGGGGCCCCGAATTTGGGAGCCCATGCGACTATTTTACTTCACGTCCTGAGGAATGCGCTCCCCAAAGTGGGGTTAGCGTCCGGCCCAGGCCTTCTCGGGTTAGCGGAGCTTTTTACCCAACGCCGGCGTAAAACGGGGCTCTTGGCCGCCAAGGATTTGACCCGGGGAGGGGCCCTAAACCGGGCCAGTCGGCCGCCGACCAGCGGTGGGGAAACCAAATGCCCAGTCGGGCCCCGGGGGCCCGGTTCAAAAACCGTCGGCAATTGGGAGGTCCAGGTGCGAAATTAGGTGGGGGGTTTATTATTCAAATTCGCTCCGTAGAGGAATGCGCTCGCCCAAAGTTTTTTCCCTCGGCCCGGGGGCTTACCGCGGGAGCGTCCCGGCGCTAGGTCCTTCTGGGGCCTTTAGCGAGGCTTCTTACACGGGACGCCCGTCCGGTAAACCCTCGAATCGACGAGGCGGATAAAATGTAATGAATAAAGCTCCCAACGGGATTTAAACCCCGGCAGGGTTGGCGGCCGTGGGCCAACTCGATCGAGCCCGAGTCGTCGATCGCCCGACTCTAGGAAGTGCGGGAACGCGTTTAACACTCCCCCAAAAGCGATTTAAGGGCCCTCACGGGGAAGGGCCCCGATTTCCCAAAACCCGGTCGGCAATGGGAGGTCCCAGGTGGTATAGGTGGTGGGTTTATTCATTCAATTCGCTCCGTAGAGGAAATGGTGCCCAAAGTTTTTTCCCGGCCCTCGGAGGCTTCCCGCGGGAGCGTCGGCGCTAGAGTCTTTCTCGGCCGTAGCGAGCGCTTCTTACCCAGGGACCCCGTGGGTAAAGCCTCGAATCGACGAGGCGTAAAATGTAGAATAAAGCTCCCAAACGGGTTTAAACCCCCGGCAGGGTTTGGGCCCGACCCGTGGCCCACCCCGATCGAGCCCGAGTGTCGATCGCCGACTTGCGAAGTAGCGGGAACGGTTTTAACACTCCGCCAAGCGAGTACAGGGCCCTACGGGAAGGGCCGAAGTTAAAAACCCGGTCGGCAATGGGGAGGCCCCAGGTGCGATCATAGGTTGGTGGGTTTATTTCATTCAAATTCGCCCCGTAGAGGAAATGCGCTCGCCCAAAGTTTTTTCCTCGGCCCTCGGAGGGCTTACGCGGGAGCGCCCCGGCGCTAGAGTCCTTCTGGGCCCGTGCGAGAGCTTCTTACCAGGGACGCCGTGCGGTAAACCCTCGAATGACGAGGCGAAAAAAATTATGAATAAAGCCCCCAAAGGGTTTGCCCCCGGCGGGGTTTGGGGGCCCGGGGGCCCCAACTCGATCGAGCCCGAGTCGCGTTTCGCCCGATCTAGCGAAGTAGGGGGGGGAACGGGGCCCCAAAATTTCTGTAAAGTATGCGCGAAGGGAGGGATCGAACCCAAGCCCTTTATAAAAAAAATTATTTTATTATTTTTTTTAATTTTTAAATTATTATTTTTAAATTATTATTATTATTATTATTTTTATTATTATTATTTTTTTATTGTTATTATGGGGGGATGTGAGAAAAGAGGCTTTTTATTCGAGTTCAACGGGGGCGCGAGCCGGGAAATTCGTGTCAAAGCGCTTTACAACGGTCTACACCCAACAGAAACTTAGGTGCAGAGGGGGAAACACGACAGGAGGGGGGAAAAATACTCAGGGCCCAAAGGTATTCGTTTTAAAATTGATTACGGGGAGAGAATGCGATTTAAAGAACCTTTCTATCGAGTATCAACTATGCGCCGGAGCAGGCAATCGTGTCAAAGCGCTTTACAACGCGTTACAGCCAACAGCAACACTCTAACGTGCAGAGCGGGACACGACAGAACAGAAGGGAAAGAAAACATACTTATAGTTTCCTTCTGAGTACGGTGAAAGCTGAGCAAAAAGTTGAGAGTACCGTAGCGACCGAATTTTAAAAGATGCAGTTGGCGAATTCCGTTGCAGAAGCTATTAGGGAAGAAAAAAAAACAAAAACAAAAATCCCCCAAATATTAAAAAAAAAAATTAATTAATTAAAAAAAGTAAGTTGGAATTCTGTTCGCAAAGGCGAGAAAGGGGAATCGAAAAAAAAAAAAAAAAAAAAAAAAGAGAGAGAGGGAGAGAGAGAGAGAGAGAGAGAGGAGAGAAGGAGAGAGAAAAGGGAGAGAGAGAGAGAGAGAGAGAGGAGAGAGAAAATGCGGCAATGTAAACAGTAGCGCAGCGCACGAATGCTACAAAATGCAGTTGGCGAATTGCGTTCGCAGAGGTCAATGTAAATGGGGCCCCAAATTAAAAAAAAAAAAATAAATTTAATGCGCAAAACGAAAACTAGCGCAGCGACCAGATTTGTTTAAAATATATTTGGCGAATTCCGCTTGCAGAACCCTTTAAGGGACGGGGAAAAAAAAAAAAAGAAAATTATGAAAAAAAAAAAAGGAAATAAAAAAAAAAAAAATAAGTTGGCAAATCCGCTTCGCAGAAGCTATTAAGGGACAAAATAAAATGCATTTGGCGATTCCGCTTCGCAGAAGCCGGGTTAAAGGCCCAAATAAAATGCAGTTGGCGAATTCCGCTTCTCAGAAGTCTATTAAGGGACTGAATAAATGCAGTTGGCGAATTCCGCTTCGCAGAAGCTGGTAAGGACAAAATAAAATGCAGTTGGCGAATTCGCTTCGCAGAAGCTATTAAGGGATAAATGAAATGAAAGTTGGCGAATTCGCTTTCAGAAGCCTATTAAGGGGACAATGGCGAACCGTTCTCAGAAGTCTATTAAGGGACTAAAAAATGCAGTTGGCGAATTCCGCTTCGCGAAGCTGGTAAAGGACAAATAAAATGCAGTTGGCGAATTCGCTTCGCAGAAGCCTTTTAAAAGGGACTAAATAAAATGCAGTGGCGAATTCGCTTCTCAGAAGCTGGTAAAGGACAAAATAAAATGCAGTTGGCGAATTCCGCTTCGCAGAAGCTTTAAGGGATAAAAAAATGCAGTTGGCGAATTCCTTTCAGAACCCTATTAAGGGACAATGGCGAATCCGCTTCTCAAGTCAAATTAAGGGACTAAATAAAATGCAGTTGGCGAATTCCGCTTGCAGAAGCCTACTAAGGGACTGACAGGAAGGAAAAAAAAAATTGAAAAAAAAAAAAAAAAAAAAAAAATGCATTTGGGCGAATTCTACTTCGCAACGAAAAAGAAAAACATTTAAAAGTGTTGGAGGAATTTTGCCTCTGACGGAAATTGGCCTGGGGATGTCCCTTGGCGGTTGGCTTGGAGGATTGGCCCTTTTTGACAGGGGGGAGAGAAAAAAAATTCCCCAAGTTTAGGAGATAGAACTTTAAAGAAGTAAAGTAAAGTAAGTAAAGTATTTTTAGTGTTATGAACTTGCCCCGCCGCCGCGCGGCCCCGCCCCGCCATCCCAAAGCCGAGAGAGCAAGGACTCAAAGGGGGCCCCGATCGGGGGGGGCCGTCCGTGGGGTGGAAAAGGTGGCGGGGGAAACCCCTGGGAGGGAAATTCAGCGCCCGGGGTTAGTTCAACGGATCCCCCGTACCGGGACGTTTAAACGTTAAAACCCCCCGAGGAATACAGTGGTCCGCACGCGTTTTTTCCCCTAACGGCGGGATGATGACCCAGCCGCCCACGTTAGCGGGTGACGACGGGCCGGTACGGCATACCCGAGAACCCGGGGGTTTTCCCGGGCCCTTTAATTTGCTGCAGTCGGGGCCCCTAGAAAGCTCCCCCTTGTCCCCGGGGGGGGGGTTGACTTAGGGGTTTCGTGTACCCCCGGAGTACCCTGGCGCCCGGCTGACGACGGACGCGCAAACCCGGGGGCCGAATCCCCCGTTCTTGTAGAGAAGATTGTGGAAAAGGGCGTTTTCTCATAGGTTAAACAAACCCGTTCCGAGGTTTTAAACCCAGTCCTTTCCCCTGTTGGGGGGTGAAAAAATCCGACCCTTGGGAATTCTGCTTCGCAATGATAGGAAGAGCCGACATCAAAGGATCAAATCAGCGACGTCGTATGAAGTTTGGGCCCCACAAGAGTTATCCTGTGGTAACTTTTTGACACCTCCCCTTTTTAAAATCCAAGTCGAAAGGACATAGGCACGTTTCAGGGCCCCGTTTTACTGAAAACCCTGGTCGAGCCATTTCCCCTTTTGCTCTACGCGGGGTTCCGTCTGTGAGCCCCCTTGGGCCCCTTCCTGCGCTTTAAAAGTTTGAACGCCCAGCAAACCCCCCTCCGAGGCTGCCCGGAGGGTGCTGTCGCGTCGTGCCCGCGTCGGGGGGAGCGGTGGACCCCCCGACCCCGACCGGCGGGGCTTGACGTTGAACCTGTAGCCTCATGCAAGAAAGGGGCCGGTCCCCCTCCGTGGGTAAGTGGGAGGTCCCGGGGGGGGTAGGGTATTTCACTGTCGGCCCCAAAACCCCCTACCCTATGCTCACCCCCCCCCCCTCCCAAGGTCGGATAGAGTCAATGACAGGGGGCTTCTTTGTTTTATTTCACCCAAGCCCCTTCTTTGGTGTATTTGGGGGCGTGATGGGGCAGTGGGGATTCTTTTAAACCGTTCGTGCGCGTCGTAAATTTGACGACGAGCTTTGGCTCCTTAGAGAGTATAGTTTTCTCCCGCCCTTTTTCCCCCGGGTTATGCGAATTTTTCATTTTACATTGAGCATGGGGGAAATCAGTCCCCTAAAACACCCTTTTTAGGCTGTCGAGACTTGTTTTAAATTTGGGGAGTCGGATTCCCCTGTCCGTGACAGTTTTGAGACGCGTGGTCGGAGGTCGGTCGGGTTTTCCCCCCGCAGCCAAGGCCCGCGAGGGGGGTCAGCCGAGCGAGGCCCCTCGGCCCGGGGCCCCCGGGTTTCCGCCCGGGGCTCCCCCCGGAGTGTCCCCGGGTGCGTGCGGTTTTTCCCCTTCCCCTAGCCCCCGTCCCGGCCCAGAGCAAAACCTTCTCCCGAAGTTACGGTATTTTGCCCATTCCCCTTTCCCAATTACTCCCTGGCAGAGGCTGCTAACCTAGGAGACTCTGCGGACATGGTACGGCCGGGCAGCGGATTTACGTGCCCCCGACGGGGTTTTCCGGACCCCCGTGAGCGCTCCCGGGCGCAGCCCTGTTTACGGCGACGCTTTTCGGCCTGGCCCGCCCCTTCTCCCGGGGACGATCCAGGGCGAACCCGACCTTAAAAAAGGACGAGGCTTCCCGGTGCCCCCGGCAGCGTTCCCTTTGTCGGCGTCGCCGCGGCGCCCCCCACGCCCGGAAAATATCGCGACGAGGGGGGCCGTTCTCCGCCCCGGTTCCCAGCAACTTAATGGGTTTCCTTTTTGGCGGTCGGGGTGATGACAGGCAGGCGCGGCGGTTCGGCCCCCCGCCCGGGCGTGTTTGTACCGCTTCAGCAAGGGAGAACCGCCCCCGGCCGACTACCCGCGCCTGTTTCCCGCGGAACCTTCCCCCCTTTGGCCTTG
>NW_027624297.1:0-8424 GCF_034508935.2 Berghia stephanieae | reverse complement strand
TCCCAAACGCAACACACTACCCAACCTTGAAGCTTAAGACCCTCCCGGATCCCCCTTCTCAATCCAAAAAAACCTAAGTCCGAACCGCAGCGAGGCTTGTGTTCAAAAGCTCCTTCTTGCCATCATTGGCCTGGGCTGTTCTTAGCTCACGCATGTTTGAGGGTCGGCCTAAACCTTTTAACCCCCTAAACCTCGACCCGACACCTGAACCCAAACCCCACCCCTAACTGAAGGGCTTCAGGCAGAAAGGTTTGGGGTTGGAAAGAGCTTAGGGTGTAGGGTTTATAGCATAGATACACAAACCACCAAAGCCCTCTCCTAAACCGTCCCCTCATGGGCAGTTTCAGAGGGTTCCGGACTAATTGGATTGGGGGCTTTGATATATTCCGGGCCCAGTGCATGAGCCGCACGGCAAACAAAATACTGTTTTGTCTTTACAGATACTGTTTCCATATGCCAGCGGGGCGTAGATCCCAAACAAGTAAAACCCCACGACGACCAAACGGCCACGCCCTACTGATACCAGCAGGAGACGACTGACCACCAGGCACAACGGTTAAAACGCTGCCCCCCCTTCATGAATTGCCGCGGCCGACATGTTTTTCCCCCCGGTAATGCGGGTTCCTACCGCACTCAAAACGCGCTCCCCCCGGTACTGCTCCGGCCACCTGTAAAGGGTTGTAAACTCAGATTTCCTTCGTCTTGGGAGATGCAACTTTCGAAGGTCGTATTAGATTATGCCCGTCTGTATTCCCGAAGTCGTGGCGCGTCTGACTGCTGGCTGGCTGGCTGCTGTGTTCGTCTGAAGCATATTATGTCCATTGCAGCTTGAGGTAGGTATGCATGTCTGTGACATTGTATTGCATATATTAAACAGGCCAATCAACCACACAAAGTTTATACATTGCAATTAGGTTGTGTAAAAGACCATTTAAAGTTTGACCACCAATGAATCGCAAGGTGCGTGTTGCAGGCTGAGACCTACTGTTTATAGCCGAGGGAGAAAAATCAAGCAGGGTTTTCAGGGCCGAAACCCTGGAATTGGGACTCACTGGGTCATGCCTCAATCGCGGATAGGTGCCAATTGCAGAAGGTCACCAAAATGTGTAGCCCCAACCACAAACGGATGACCAAAACCGTTCTGGTTCGCAATGGTCTGTTTGTCGTTTACGCACCTAAAGACTATCACAAATAGTTTACCGCAGCGAACTCTCATACCACGAATCCTCTTAATCTTTCCAAAGTAAGTTTTGCTGGCTGTGCCTGGTCCAAGAAGGCGGTTAACCCGGAATCGCAAGCCGTAAACCCCCAGGCAATTTTCCCCCTCCCGGACTGCGCTTGGAACCGGATATTTTAGCATGTTTGAGTTGTTAATGAATTTGAACCCTAAACAATAGAACCCTACGGGTCCAATATCCCAAGAGTCAGTGCAATGTGCGGTTTAAGTTTGGGGTGCCGGTTTAAGTTTCCGGTGAAAGACCACTTGTAGGGGGAGGTTAAAGGCTTAAAGCTATAGGGGGAAGGGGTTTCATTGCAGTGAGTTGCAGGACCTCCCCACAGCCGCTGCAAAAGCAAGGTTCTTCTAAGTCATACAAACCTAGCCCAAGCTCTAAAGATGAAACCAAACCCCAACCCGATGTAAAACACACTTAAAACTTCCAAACTTCCACCCCCAAGCCGAAACCCAATGATCAACTCCCTCTTGGGTGCTGCATTCCCGACTCGGAACCTTTCTAAGAAGCATGTGGGTTCATGGCCAAACCGTGTAAAACTGGATAAGAACTTAAGGTAGTTTTATCAAGAACGCAGTCTTGGCAACCCCCGGGAGAGGCTTCTCGCCGGTGGGTTTTTCCTGGCATGGCCCCTGCGCTCCAAAGGCCCGCCCGGACGGGGGGAAGCCCCAAAACCCCAACACCTAAACCCATCTCTTTAGTTTCCTTTTGATGTTATGGGGTGTACCTATTCCTCATTCTAGTTCTTCTTTGCTGCACCAATTCCATTGAAAATATCCTTAAGGTCCCAAACCCGAGGATTACAAGGGGGCTTTAAATAGGGGTTGGGGTTTTAGGGTTCAGGGGAAAAGCTGAATGAAACTTCGAGCTCAACTTTTACCCCTAATGGGGTTTAGGGTAAGGCCAATTAAAAACCCTATGAAAACCCTAAACCCTAACCAAAGGGCCCCCACATTGGCCGAACCGTTTAAATTCCCGTTATTTTTTGTTTGCGGGACGGTCTTTATGATCCGGGTTCGACGCTAACCGTGGCTCCACAAACCGCCTGCAACGCAGATCGTTTCTGTAATAATTACCTACATTACTTGGGGGCTCCTTATTACGGTTTTTTAGCTTCTAAGTAAATTTTAAGGCCCCTATATTACACGATCGCTGACCTGAAGCCCCGACCCTCATTCCTGACCGGTAAGCCAGAGCCGGGTCCAGATGCGGGGCTTCGCCCAAAGTTCCCCCTCTGCTTACAGAGAGCTACAAACCCGAACCCCTCCTGGTTTTTGGAGTAACCCCTCTTTAATATTTTTGGGACTTGTTCCTTAAAGAACCTTACAAAATAAAAGTCAATACTTTTTTTTCTCCTTGGTTACTCAAAGCCCCCCGCCTCACCCCTAAACCCTGTTTAGGGTTTAGGGCCCCGGGGCCCCTAACGACGCAGAAAAAAACCCGTTCCTGCCAACAAGAGACTAAACCCTGGCTGTGGGACTTTGCCATGGAGCTTATCGTCCCCCTCTGGGATCCAATGCGCACTCCGCGGGGAGAGCCTTGTCTGCTTTTGTTTCGCCCCGGGGACACAAGAATTCGGTCCGCAACCCCAGCATGTAAACTCGGACGGCCAATTCAAACTAAATTCCCAGGGGAGCATAGAAAAGTTGGGCATGTACACTACCAAAAGAAGAACCTTGTAAGCTTCAAGTGGGCGCAATCACTCTCGCGCCACGACACCAGCAAATTGTTTAGCCCTTTTTGCCGCATCATGGTACTGCCTATGCAATGCGGCCATGCCCTCTCCCCAACAGTCGGAGGTCGGAGCGACATGTTGTCGCGAATTCTAGTATTTGCTATGTCCGAAGCATTTGCCCCTCCCCCTCTCTTTGCAGGGTCGGGGTGTTGTTTCGTTTTTACGTGCAGTGGTGCTTACTTGCCGGCGGGCCGTTGTCTGTCTTTCCCGTTTTTTCATGCGGCCTTTATCACTTGTAAAGCCAAACTAGTGGGCTTAATCCTGACCTTACCTAAAACAAAGACACAGAAACTCCAAAGCCGCAATAGCCCTAGGCCCCGAACTAATCCAAACCTGATGCAAGGATATCTCCTAAACCTACAAGCCTTAACCCAACAAGGATATACACAGTGGTTTTTCCTTTTCCCGTTCGGATTGGGTGCCGATCTTCCGGCTGGACCCTGGAGTATGGTGCGATGGAGGCTGGGAGTGCACTCGAGGTCTGACTGGGTGGTTATACTATCCCTTTTGTTCCCAACGATTTGGGGTTCCACCCCCCGGTTGGGATTCGCGGTTTAGGCACAGAACGCTTGAGGGTTCGAGGGATCCGAAGGCGGGAACTTATTGTATGAAGCTTTACCTAGCCCAAAGGCGGGAACGTCGTCTGGCTGCATTAGTTCCGTATTGGGGTGCAGTAACCTTCGATCCTGTTTGGCAACTACCCAAAACGTCAACAACCCTAACCTGTACCTCAGTGTTAATCCCAAATCGAGACCTTAATTCCCGAAATTTAAAAGACTCCAAAACCCTCCAAGGCCATGCACCCTGTAAACCGAGCACCGAAACGAAAAACCCCGTTCCGAAAAAGGGCTTAAAGCAAATGCGAGACAACCTAAACATACTTGTCATATAGTAACCTTGTGTTAACCAGGAACATGTTTCGATATTTGTATGAATACATATATATATAAAAAAATATTTTATATATCTAATAATAATATATTATTTGTCTTGTTTGACCAGTTTCTTTTTTCATAAACCTGTAACCAAAGCGCATGGCAGGGGCCCTACAACTCCAGGTGACCCTTTGGCGCGGGACCTTCGCCACCTTCTCCCTGGTGTTCTTCCTCACGGCCGCAAACCCGAAGGCCCAACTGAAGTTGTCGTCCTCCAGGCTCGGGGGGTTAAACCCTTGAAGGTTTTCAAGAAAACCCCGAATTTTCATACAACCCTTAAGTTTCAAGAACCCTGAAGGTTTTCATAGAACCCTTGAAGGTTTCAGGGTCGGATTGAGGGGTTTTTGGGGGCTAGGGTTTAGGGCTTTGTTTGCGTTCTAGAGGCTTAAGTCAGGGAACAACCGATCGTGCCTTTTTCGGCGCCGGCATTCCACAGCATTTCAAGTTGGGGAAACCGCTTTCTGGCACACCAAAGAGTCCAAAGGGGTGTTTTGTTGATGGATCTCCTTGACGGCGGTATTTCCCGTTGCCCCGCTCAAAAAGACGAGTGGAACAACCCCACAGTTCCCAAACCCTAAAACCCTAAACCTAAACCTAAGGGCCCTAAGTCGAAGGCATGCACATTGCACACGTATTGCAGCTGGAGTCATTCCTAGCAGCCATCCGGTATAACCCTATCGCGGACAATGTGGCTTGTGCAGACGAACGACTTAAACCGTAAACCCTAAACGCAAGCCCTAACCAAACTTAAAATTGGCCGTCGACGGAACGATATTTGGGCATTGCTCGAGATCTCCATTTTCATGCGATCCGGCAGCATGTTGGGCTGCAGTTTTTTTCGGCATTATTATTACCTTTCTCCTAAACCATTAAGCCCAAACTCTAAACACGAAATCCATTATTATTCTACCTTTATCCTAAACCATATAAAGCCCTAAACTCTAAACACGAAACCATTATTATTCTTACCTTTATCCAAAACCTTAAGCCCTATTAGTCAAACACGAAATTATTATTACCTTTATCCTAAACATTATAAGGCCTAACACGAAATCCATTTTATTATTGTTTTACTATTACATTTATCCTAACCTATAAGCCCTAAGCCTTTAAACAGAAACCCCTTTTGGTTTGGTTTCAATCTCGACGCAGCAGGCGGTTTTTCGGCGAGGCACGTGTCCATGCCAGGTCCCGAGCCTTCGGTTTAGGGTTTGGGGTTTTAGGGTCGGGTTAAGGGTTTAGGGCTTGGGGTTTAGGGTTCGGGTTAAGGGTTTAGTAGGATTTAGGTTGCCTGCACTTTCGGGTTTGGCACGGCACAGTAGGTCGAGGGTGAAAGGGTAAAACGACGCACCAACAAAAAACTTTGGGTGTTTTCGGGTTTTGGGGGTTTGGTGGTTTGTTTTTTTTGGGGCTGTATAACCCATAGGCCCCATATAGTCCTTTTTGGAAATCCTTATGGATTTACAAAAACCCTAAAAAAGAACACTATGGGGCACGGGTAGAGCTGACCTAAACTCGAACTCGACCCGGTCCGCGGGGGCACTCGGGCGTGCCGGGGCTGCCGGCTCCAAATGAAAGTTCATGGGCCGGTACCATGAAAGGGTTTAGGGTTTAGGGTTTAGGGTACCTGAACTTCTATGTGATTGTTTCTTCCCAAAGCCTCAAACCTGAGTGCAAAGAATCCAATCAAACTGTAGGGACACGAGAAACATTGGGTAAGCACTTTCGAGCTTCAGGGTGTGAGTTTCGATGTACCGAGGGGTCAAATCTTCCTGTGCACGCGGGAACAGCGGAGACTTTGCCGCCTGCCCCCTTCCCCTTTTTGGTCATTCGCGGTATATCATTCCACGCCAACCCTAAAAACCAAAGAAGCCTATTCCCGAACCCAAAAACCAAAGAAGTTCCCCCGCACATTTTAACCCTGCAAGGTTCTTGGCTTGGCCAACGCTTCGTTGGGAGGGAAGCTTTGGTTCGGCTGCTGAGGAGCGACCCGTACAAGACTGGGATCCATCAAAGCCCTCTGGATTCTCGAAGATCCGAGGCCGGCAGGGCGTCCACTTTTCAGGCATTGCATCCAAAGCTGGGGGGCCTGCATCTAGTGGAGCCATGGGAGATTCTCATCAGCGGGTTTTCGAGAAAAAGTGCTCGCTAGCAGTTTTTCCCGAACAACCAAAAATTTTCATTTTACATGCATAGTAACCCGAAGCCCAAACCCCAAACCTTCATTCGTCCTAAGCCTTAACCCCAAGCCCTCTGCAGCCTTCGAGTCCCAGTACTTAACCTAGTCTGTTCTCGTCGTCCCCAGCCTAGCAGGGTTCCGGACGAACGGGTGTTAGCCTGGGTTTAAGGGCGATTTTTTGGGTACCCGAGTAGCCAAGAAGGTATTTAACAATTTGTCTTAGGGTCTATCCTTTTTGCTTTCGAATACATTGATTACCTAGGTAGGGCAACGGTGATTCAAGTTGCAGCAGGTTCTAGTTTACAGACAGCGCATCCATCGGGACCTTCACGGTGTAAGTAAGTAACACAGATCATTTGCAAGCCCTATCTTCCCACAGCGCTTGCTTTCGCCCGTAATCCGATTCGGATTACTTAAATAGGGGCTTGATTTTTCGGGTCAAGGGTCTGAGTTGGGGGTCAAGGGTTTTAATGTAACCCGAAACCCAAAACCCACTAAGGGCGTTGATTTAGGGTTTCCGTGCGGGGCCGATCTAAAACGACAGCAACCTGCCCACAATCTGAAGTAGGGCCCCTTTAGTTATTCTACTTTGGGTTTAGTAAAACCTGTTAAAACTAGGTTTGTGGTAGTTCAAGGTATGCCTGAGGTCCCAGCAGAGCGGGTTCGGAGTTGGGACCGTCAGAGGTTTTGAACCGCTGGCCGGGGCCTGAACCTAAAGTGCACCTACGACCGAAAAGCCCAAACAACAAAGACATACCTTCAAAGATAAACCCTCAACTTGCGCCCCGAAACTTAATGTAGAAGCTGAAGAACCATAATATTTTGGAGCTTCCTTATTATAAGTAAGATAGCGGCCCCATAAACCTATTCATTATTAAAGGCCCCTCATTAAAGGGTTTAGCGCTTTTAGGGTAAACCCTAAACCCGAAGCCCAAGCCCTGCCCTAAACGCTAAACCCTAAACCCTAAAGCCTAAAAACCCCAAACCCTCAACCCTAAACCCTAAGCCCTAAACCTTAACGTGTTGACCTGTACCCTTGGATGGCCGAGGCTCTGGCAGGACCATTGATCTGTGGGGTGGTCTGAATGGGCTCGGGTTCCGTAATTAAGGTTGGGTTTAGGGTTTAGGGCTTAGGGTTGTTTATAGGATTAGGTTTTAGGTTTTAAAAGGGGGGTTCCTGAATAATTAGAAAGGGCTTTTGGGTATATTTTTACAAATTGCAAAAAAGGACCCAAGAAACGGTTGGGGCGGCTTTGTGGCTTCTGCTTGAGGTTTGACAAGATGCCACTCTGCAGGTTTTGGGTTCAGTGTTTGCGACCTTGACTTGGAGGATTTGGGAAGGCTCACGGGCTGGGCAGGTAGGCAGGTAGGCAGGTAAGGCAATGGAAATGTTACTACATGAAGGCTGGTGCTGCACATCTCCATTGTTTGCCATCTTCTTTGTCCTTCCCCAACTCCTTAGCCCTTAGAGGCCCATTGCAATCGAGACCGTTGTAAATTGCGGCATCTTGCGCGAAGGGCCTGCTCCCCAACCCTGAGGCTCGGAGTGATCAACTTTGCTGGGGAAGGCAGCCGCGGGTTTCTAATCGAGAGGCTGGGCTTTCACGTCAATCTGTGGCTTAGATTTGTTTCAGTGGATTCATCAGGTTTCTAGGGTGTAAGTCTTGGGCGGGTTTGATAGCTGTTTGCATAGTTTCGGCAATAGCCTCGGTTCGCCACTGGGTTAGCTTACGGCCTGGGGGTGTCAGCGATTTAGTGGTGTCTTACACGATCTCTGTCCAAAGCCCATGGCCCTCGGATCTACCTCGTTTTCGTTGTATTAAATCGTCCTTAAGGACTACACTACATTTATTTCATTGTGCACGAAACAGAACACTGCAAACACAGCTGTTGTGGCCATGTTGCTAATCTTGTATCTTCCTTGATTACCTAAACCTCCAGGTAGTCTTAGAACACGCATCAAGAATTTTCGTGAGCACCAGGCTTAGTCACTTTCAATCTGAGGCGTCTTGAGGAAGATGCCCCAACTTCGACCACGCCTCACCAAGGCTAGAGCACGACGTTTGATTTTTTAGGCAGGTAAGGTTAAGGCCTTAGGGGCATTTTGTGCCCCAAAGGATTTTTTCAAAGACCTCGCAAGAATAAGAAGGAGCCAGACACCCCAAACCAGAACCATAACCCTGAACCCGGACATGCGGCTTGGCTCAACACTCCTCACACCCTAAACCCCAAGCGCCACCAATTTAATGTACCTAAGGCTTTTAAAGGCAGGGGTGAAAGGGGTTCGGTATAGGGTACCCCCAGGCGAGAACCACACCAGGAGCTACCCATGTGTCGTCCGCT
>NW_027624296.1:0-8433 GCF_034508935.2 Berghia stephanieae | reverse complement strand
TGTCCATTACAAACAATCTAGTACAAGCCCATAAATGTGTTCAGTTATCAGACCAAAAAAACGTGGTGCACGTCGAAACAAAGGTGTTTGTAACCCTAAGACGTCTCATTGATAATGTTATTCAATTAAATGTTTGTCAGGCGCTTGATGACGTCATCAGTCGAAAGGTGAACATTTTGGATTTGCATTTTTTTTTTTTTGCATTTTCTGAAAGAATTTGTTCCCAAAAAGCATTTTAATCTTTATTTGAAGTAAATGGGTGTTTTCATGAATTTATGGCCAGATGTACGGGAAAGGAAATAAAAGCAACTTTTCTCAAATTTCTTTACTTTTTCAACTTGACTAGCTGAAAAAAAATTTATTTAGAAGTGAAATTAAGCTTTGACATTTCCCCAAAGATGTGAAAAAGGGTTGATTTAATCATTTATGAAACAAGAACTCATTTTTTATCAAAATTGACCTTCTAACTAAACTTGGCAATATCTCAGTTCAAACCTTTTCCCCATCCAACTGATTATGTATTCACTGAAAACAATATTCATTTTCAAAATGAATTCAGTTTTTTTTTTATCGTTCATTTGTATATCTATTTAAAACAAGATTAAATATGTGACTTCTCGCCTCCAAAACGGTATTAAGTCGGATGCTAAGATGCTGAAAATTAAATTTATAGCCAGAAATATCAAACTTGTGTTGATTTTTGTAAAACTTTATTGAGAAGAATAAATATCATATTTCAGGTTGCCGAATACCAATAATTCATAATTTTGTCCAGTTTGACTTTGATTTGACTTTTTAGCATCTGGGTTATCCCGACATAATACCATTTTGAGACGTTGGGTCACAGATATGCTTAATGTACGCTCTCTAATTCAATTATTACCTTTTAACAACCAGTGTAGAAAAATGCTTCATTTCGGGGATGTCTGATGATGTAATTAATTCAAGAATATTATTACAAAGTGTAATAGCCGAGTGAAAAAAAAGGTATTATCAATATAAATTTACTGATGGAGTCAACTTTCAGGGTATGAAATCAATTAAGTATTCATATGATGCGTATTGATTAATTAAAAATTTACGTATTTACATAAATTGTTTTCTCAAAACCAACAAAAATAGTTGATAGGTACCAAGACACAATTTGGAAATAGTCAAACTGGGGTTCTCTCAATATATTCATAAAGTCTTCTGATAGACAAAAACACTTTTGAATTTGAAAATCCATCTATAAAAAGATGGCATTACTATTAATAGTAAGGGCATTATTTTACCCTATTGTCCCTATACCATATGCTATGTTATGTTATTTTTAAGGAAAATCGCTTGGAAATGAGGAGGAAGTTTTAGAACATAATATACTGCGCGGTAAAAAAAACTACTCAACCATGGACAAGAGATATGGCCCTCTGCAACTTCTCTAAATAAAATAAAAACGTTTCACCCCACTAAAAGAACTGGACAAGACGAGTACCTTCAACCCCGAAACGAGACTGCAGATATAAAGGCGTAACGAGAAGAAGAAGAAGAAGAAGAAAAGAAGAAGAAGAAGAAGAAGAAGAAAGAAGAAAGAAGAGAAAAAAGAAGAAGGAAGAAAAAAGAAGAAGAAAGAAGAAGAGAAGAAGAGAAGAAGAAAAAGAAGAGAAGAAGAGAAGAAGAAGAAGCTGGAAATATTGAGAATTATCAAATTTAACGTCGTGTAATGAAGGGTCAAAAGTTAGAGTCTACGATTAAAAAGATGAATGATTACAAAGATTGGGAAATTGTACGAAATTTTTCCAAGTGTACAGTCGATCAAAATCATTTTTGAAAAAAACAAAAAACGAAAACAGCTATGATTGGTTGGGTCACCGGAAATGTGGAAAAAGCACAATTAAGTGTTAAATCAACATTATGGAGATACCAAGGGACAATTCAAACTTGTTGATGGGATTTGGGAAAATATGAAGCGAACATTAGAAACGGACGCGCCATTGTCTGAAAAATGATAGCATTTCATAGTATGCGACTGGTGAAGAAGTTCACAACATTGCCATCCGGTAGTATAACGGGCCAACACACAAAACTGTAAAACTATAAATTATATATTCGCCTGTAATGCTTGGTCATTGGGAAAAAATTTAAAATGGGTTTTACGAAACAATTTTGCCCTAACCCTGTTGTTTAAAAGAATAGATTTTTTTAAAGTACAAACTAATTCTTCAAAAGCATGTCAACAAATGAATCTGTAAAAAATGGGAACGATGGACGAGAAACAGATTGATTTGTTCACAAGCAACATGGTCCCGTTTTGTTTAGCTAGCTGATGTCTAAATTCGATCACCTGTGTTTTGTTTAGCAATCCATCAAATCAGGAAACAAATCAAATTTGAAATAAAACAAATTGGTAAATAAATTTAATCATTATTTAACATCAATTTATTGACCTCCAGCAAACACCCCTTAAACTCGGTGTTTCGCCTTCAAGGTCATTATAATTTCCCGATAGTCGTACAATAATTGGAAATTATTCCCTTTGCATAATCAGGGGAAAACCCTATAATTTCTTAGTAAATGTATGAATAATGTTTTGGGGCTGTTGAAAAAAAATTTTATTCAATGATTGCTTATTTTTCTTTCTTCTTAATTTTTTTTGGCAAAAATGGGTGATGAAAAGACGGCCATGTGAAATAATTTTTTGTGAATAAGAATACAAATTAATGGCGTTTTTTTAGTTTGTTTGTTTATTTATTTTTGTTGATCTTTTTATTTTTTTGGGGGGGGGGGGGGGGCGTCAAAGTTGTTATTTGGTAAATGAAATAGACCCTGTCATTTTTCTATGGTACGATGTTTGGTCTCCGGACCCAAACATAACCATCGCCAGGTGGGGACTTTAGAGGCATCGCTTTACGAAACATTCCTGACGGCATAAAATATTTCGAAATGCTGGATTTAAAACAGCAAACAGTGAGTAGCTAGGTCTAAAAAGTGACGAATCAAAACGCAAGGACAAAATTTGTGCTGGGTTTACTGATATTTCACGATGATTTATTGAATTGTTATTTATACCACGCATTAATTCCCACTTCAAGCTCAGTGTGGTAACTCTTTCCTTACCGGCCATTTTCCAGATTTTCCCCATCCGAAAACCAAATGGATTTATTTCACTCAAACACGAAAGTTTTTTTGTTCTTGCTATAGATATATTTTCGGCTAAACGAGCTCTTCAACTTTGGGACGTCTAAGTGGTTTTAATATATTTTAAACTTAGCAAAAACATTTTTGTTAAAATTATTATGATTTTACAAAAGAAATTAGAATAAAGAAAATCTTGGCTGCATCGTGACGATTTTCTAAAAGTGGTAAGGAGGGGGTTAGGTGGCGCACTAAAAATAAGTAAAAGACCCCCAAAAGTTATGAACAAATCCAGTTACATTTGCTGTATGTACCTCATTGACCAGAAAACCCCTATAAATTGTTCATTTCCCTGTAGTTGTGCTTCTGTTTTGTCACTCCGGTTTGTCATGTTATTTCTTCCATTAATTTAATTTCATTAAAACGGGACAAAAACTACCCATTTACCAGGAAAACATCATGCTGACGTTTTAATTCACTATCTTCGTTTTTTTTCCCTTTCCCTCTTAAGACTTCATTTTCAGCTGCAAATAACAATAATTTTTATGCAACTCTATTGATCGAAATCTATCTTTATGAGAAATATTTACTTCAGTCACAATTATTAAAAAAAAAAGTAATCCTGGAAACATGAAGAAAGACATGAATGCACTAGACTGTTAAAAACAACTTCAACATAATATTTCGAATTGTGATCGTGAATCGTCATTGATTTAGAAGGAACATTTCTTTATTTCTCTCTCCAATTTTCCAAATTTCCTTTCAAACATACTACTCTCTTGACTTCACGCTTCTCATTTTGAAAACAGAACTATAAACAATAACCCAAAAGATTAAAATTGATCCAAAGGGCACATCGAATTTCATTTTTCCCATCTTCATCTCATCTTTATATAGTTCCTCTCTTTATGGATGGGGGGAACAAAAACCCTAATATATGTAAGTATAAATAATCTTTTAACAACAAACAATACATTTTCATTTATATTTGTTTCAAAAAGGTACACAGCAACAAACAACCATTAAAGTAATACATGTTTATAAACTTTGACAACAAACAATACATTTTTCATTAATATTTGTTTCAACAAGGTAACAGCAACAAACAACCATTAAATATACATGTTTATATCTTTAACAACAAACAATACATTTTCATTAAAATTTTTTTCAAAAGGTAACAGCAAACAAACAACCCTTAAAGTAATACATATTTTAATACTTTAACAACAAACATACATTTCCAATAACATTTGTTTTCAACAAGGTAGATACACAGCAACCAAAAAACCATTAAAATAAGAGTGCTCGTGTATAAGTGTCACGCGATCCCTTGTAATTAATTCATACGATATTTTTCCATTACAAAAATAGACAAATTCATGGCGTGAAAAACTCCACCTACCAATTTTTCAAATTGTTAGAAAGGTTCAAGGTCCATGCTAGAAACGGGACCCTGTGTTTACTATTTCTCCATCTCATTCTAATTATTTTCGCTTTTCTCTTCATTGACGTTATGCGTTTCATATAAGTTTTACGACATAAAACATTTTTAAATTTATTCTCACCCTTTGTCCCCGATACAATAAAACAATTTTGGTCTGTAAAAACACTCAAAAATCCTATTTACAATGGAACAAATTAAATGTTTTTTTCTTTTTATCCCTTTTAATATTGTTCAAATTACTTATCTCAGGCTTTCGAGTTGAAAAACATAACCTCCCCAATATTTGACCTTCCATGAAAAGTCCAGGGTTTCCCTCACAGAAGAGAATTTGTGTCCACATGTTCTCCCTGGCATTCGTGAATTTATTTAGTCTTTTCAAACAAGCAACATTTTTGTCTATTTAAGAGACATTTCACCAGCACAGCATTCTATATCAATGGTCCTATATACAGGGTTGGTCTTTAAGAATGTTCAACTATGGAGGACCCAAAATATTATTAAAGAAATCTTTCGCATCTCAATCAAATCCTCCGACAGCACTTTTTCGGCAGTTTTCTTGGCCAATCAAGGGCGGGGATTATAAAAAATGCATGTTGTCACGTTTTGTCGAACGGTTTTGCGGTGATTGGTTGGAGGGGAGGGGGGGGGGGGGCAGGAGTGAACCAGATACGCTCTATCATCTTGTTGTTCTCCGTTGACCCATATTGGGTTTTTGTTTGGAGTTTTCCTATTGAAGGTTTTACTATACCCACAGTTTATTAGTTCGTTAAATAAAGGGAACTTCATGTTGAGACGATTTGATATTATGCGTTGCGCGATATTTCATAACATAAATAAAATAAAATAAAATTCCCTTTATTCATCCCCAAGGGAAATTTGTCATTAGGGTCTATTCCAAGGGAAGACTGGAATAACCCAGGCATCAGCCGCAGCACAGCGCCGCAAAGTGAGCTAGGGCTAGGTGACTTGCTCCAAGGCCACAACGAGCGCCGGTGATCGAACTCTTTACCTTTTGGGTACGAAGCAAGGACCGTGCCGCGGGCCACGCTGCCCCTTCGGTTGATATTTTGAATGCCCATTGGGGGGGGGGGGGGGGGGGGGTTGCGTCCTAAAACAGTTGATTGTTGGATTTTCTGTGAGACATTGATTGTCTGCAGACCGGAAGTCACATCGAGGAAGTCCACGATTTTCTTGTTGATGTCGATTGTACTTTTCAATTAATAATGATAGGATATTTTACAGATTTGTTGGGTTTTTTTTCCTTCAATTTTATATGTTTTGTTAGGCCCATGTCAACATAGGGTAGCTAGCCATCGTTCCTGTTGAAAAGGCGATATGGTTATTTGTCGTATTTATTTCCACGTAGGTATAGGCCGACTTGAGTCACAATGACAAAAGTGTTGGGAATAACTCGTTCATTTATCCTATATCTCATGGTCCCATCCCAGAACAAAATAACATTGAATCCACTTCACAATTTACCCTTTAAAATGAGATAACATTTGAAGAGTACATGGGAGAAAGCACAGATGTTCATTTTTGACATTTTTGTAACTGTCCCCTTTGAGTGATGTTGGGGTTGCAAACGTTCCTTCATAAATGAACAGCGAAAAACTGCGACAATGACTCTTAATTCTACCCAAGTCAATTTGCACGAAAAATCCCCCGAGATTAGAGGAAGAGTAGCGTCCTTGTTTGGGGACGTACCCAAGTCTGTGACGTACCGGCGGAAAAGTTATGGGAGAACGTCATTTTGGTGTGGCATGCATCTCCGCCCCTCGCTTCCGCAACAAACATGATTCTCTCTCTAATAACTTTTCCCCCGGGAGTCACGACTATGGGTGCGTCCAATAAAGGGACGCTAATTTTCCCGCTAAACCCTTTCCCCTATATCAATACTCTGACCAATGAAGGTTCAAGAAATACCAAACCCAATTTAATCTTTAGGCTTTTTAACCCTTATTTTAACGTAATCATAATCCAGCCCCAGGCGAAACTTTTCCCATGCGTTTTTAATTTTTTTTTTAAATATAAAAAAAACCATTTTTTTTTTTCGTAGAAACATGCCATCTGGCCCAGTTTTTTCTCGTTTTCTCACATTTTTTTCCCAAATGGTTTGGTCTCCACGGGGACTGCGTCTCCCCTCATAAAACATAACATTGCCCAAAGATTCACCTTGCCCCAAGAGGTCGTGGTCAAAACTTTGCCCTCTAAGGACTTTTGGAGGACTTCTGCGGGAACTTTGAAGATAGGTTCTTTTCCAGACAGGCGGATGGATGAGCCGAACAGAGGTTTTTTTTCTTGATTTTCTTACCATCCCCATTAGGATACTCAAAACGAAGGGATTGCAAAAAAAAAAAATGGTTTTTTTGATTTTTTATTAAAATTGAATTATGAAAAATACTAAGTCTAGGCCCCTCAAATAAAAATTTTCCTTTTTAAAATAAAGTTTATTTTTTTTAACCCTTCCCCTTACCCATGGAGCAAAATGGGCACTTTGTTAGAAAAAAAATTAATTTTTTATTTAGATTTTCTGTACTCAAAAATTTTTGAAGAATGATCTTTGTTTTTTAATAAGAAATAATTTTTTTGTAAGAGATTGTTTGAGTTTAAAAAATAAATTTTTTTTTTTTGCTAGTTTAACCCTGAAATTTGGGGAAAAAAATTTGAAAATGCTCTTTTAGGAAAAAAGGTTTTAAAAATTGAGTTTTTTTTGTTGTTTGTTTTATTTTAAATTTTGCCAGCTTTCCGGGGTTAAAAACCAAAAATATGGGATTTTTTGTAGTCGTGTGAGGTTGCATTTTGTTTTTTTTTTTAACCCCTTTACCACCTAGGGAAAAACGTTTAGTTTGTTTCGATCCAATCAGCCTTTTATCGTTCAGATTTTTTTTTTAAAAAACCAATTAAAGAAAAAGGTTTTTTTTAGCAACAAAAACGTGACATGTATTGTAGAGTTATTTTTGAGTCAATATTTGCTTGAATGTTTTTGTTCGCTTGGTAAGAAAAAACTATTTGGGATGCAAAAAAATTGGGGGGGAAAAAACAGAAAAAGGCGGTAAGGGAGAGTTAAGGGGATATTATTTTCTCTTTCTACTTTTTATATATTATTTTTTCTCTTTCTATTTATTCTACAAACAAGATGACGTTTTAGAAATAAATAAAAAAGATAAATTAAAAATGGCTAAGAAAATGAAAAAGAAGAACAAGAAGAAGAAAAAAAGGAGATGAAACGAAAAAGAAAAAAAGAAAAAGAAGAAGAAAAGAAAGGGAAAAAAGAAGAAGAAGAAGAAAGAAGAAGAAAAAGAAGAAGAAGAAGAAGAAGAAAAAGAAGAAAAGAAAGAAAAAAGAAAAAGAAAGAAGAAGAAGAAGAAAAAGAAGAAGAAGAAGAAGAAGAAAAAGAAGAAGAAAGAAGAAGGAAGAAAAAGAAAAAGAAGAAAAAGAAGAAGGAAGAAGAAGAAGAAAGAAGAAGAAGAGAAGAAAAAGAAGGAAAAAAGAAGAAGAAAGAAGAAAAAAGGAAGAAGGGAAAAAGAAGAAGAAGGAAGAAGAAGAAGAAGAAAGGAAAAAGAAAAGAAGAAGAGAAAAGAAGAGAAAGAAAAAGAAAAAGAAAAAAGAAAAAAGAAGAAGAAGAAGAAGAAGAAAAAAGAAGAAGAGAAAAGAAGAAGAAAAGAAGAAAAAGAAGAAGAAAAGAAGAAAAAGAAAAAAGAAGAAAAGAAAAAAGAGAAAAAGAAGAAGAAGAAAAGAAAAGAAGGAAGAAGAAGAAGAAAAAAAAGAAGAAGAAGAAAAAAGAAGGGGAAGAGAAAAAAAGAAGGGAAAAAGGAAGAAGAAAGAAAGAAGGAAAAAAAAAGGGAAGAAAAAGAAAAAAAGAAAAAAGA
>NW_027624295.1:0-8431 GCF_034508935.2 Berghia stephanieae | reverse complement strand
CAGGTAGGGAAAAACCAAATTAATAAAAGAGAGAGAGAGAAAAAAGACGGGAAGATAGTGAGGAGAGAGAGAGAGAAAAGAGGGGGGGGGAGGAGAAAATCCGTTGTGAGGGGGAAAGGGTTGTGAGATTGAAGGAGGGATAACCCAAAAATAAGAGAGAGAGATGAGAGAGGGGAAAAAAAGGGGAGATGGAGGGAGAAGAGGGGGGGGGAGAGAGAAATCCGATGTGATGGGGATGTGAGATTGACAGGAAATTTGGAAAACCCCATTAATCAAGAGAGAGAGAAAAGAGAGATAAAGGAGAGAGAAAAGGGGGGGGGCGGAGAGGAGAGAGAAATCGATGTGAGGGGGTTTGTGGGATTGCAGGTACGGATAAAACCATTAATCAAAAATGAGGAGAGAGGGGAGGGGAGAGAGAGATGAGGGGAGAGAGGGGGGGGGGGAGAGGAAAATCGTTGTGATGGGGTGTGAGTTTTCAGGTATGGATAACCATTAATCAAGAGAGGGGAAAAGGAGAAGGGGGAGAAGAGAAAAGAAGAGAGAAGAGAGGGGGGGGGGGAGAGAAAAAACCCCGAGGGTGAGGGGGGGTTGTGAGATTGAAGGAAACGGTTAACCATTAATCAAGAGGGGGAGAGAGAGAAAAGAGAGAAGAGGGGAAAGAGGAAGAGAGGGGGGGGGGAGAAGAAAAATTTACGATGTGAGGGGTGTGGTTTGAAGGTATTTTTTAACCTTTAATCAAGAGAAAAAAAAAGAAAAGGGAGAGAGGGGAAAAAGGGGAGAAAAGGGGGAGAGAGAGAGATGAGGGGGGAGAGGGGGGGGGGGGGGAGAAATCCAAAGTGATGGGGGTGAGTTTAAAAAGGTACGGATGACCTTTAAAAAAAAGAGGGGAGAGAGAGAGAGAGGGGCGAGAGAGAGAAAAGGAGGGAGCGGAAAAAAAGGGGGGAGAGAGGGCGAGAGAGAGAGAGAGGAGAAAACAATGAGAGCGGGTGGAAAAAAATTCAGTTTTTTTTAAAGGTTAGTTGGGTTTTAAATGAGGGAGAGGGAAAAGGGTTTTTAAAGAGAAAAGTAGTTTGGAAAGAGAAAGAGAAAAGAGGAGATAAAAGAGGAAAGGTGGAGAGAGGGAGGGGGGAAAAAAAGAGGCGGGGTGATTAGAAAGATGGGGTTTGACAAAATGAATGAGAGACGGGGGAGAGAGGGGAGAGGGGAGAGAGAGTAAAAAAATATAGTGGAAGTGAGAGAAAAGAAGAGTTAGTGGGGAGAGAGGAAAAGACCCCCAGAGAGAAGAAAGAGGAAGAGGATGAGAAAAAAAAGACGAGAGAGATTGAGAGAGAGGGGAGAGAGAGGAGAGAGAGATTTAGAGTTTTAGATATTTGGGGGGGGGGGAAAAGAGAATAAAGAGGGGGAGAAAGAGGGGGAGGGGGCCCGAGATGAAGAAATAAAAATTTTTGGGAAAAGGTGGGGGGGGAGATTTATTGAAGAGGGGGGGGGGGAGAGGGAGAGAGAGAGAGAGGGGAAAAGAGAGAAGAGGGTGAAGGGGGGTTTTTGGAGAGTTAAAAAAAAGATTGGGAGAAAAATTTATTATTTTATATTTAAAAAATTTCTCTTCATGTATTTAAATATTGAAGAAAAGTCGGGGTAAATCTTCCCCAAATTTTTCTATTTTTGCCAGTTTTTTTTAAAGCAGCGAAACCTTTTCGTTCATTGTAAAATTTTTACCCCTTAAAATCGTTTATTTTGTTTCCTCTTATTCTTTTTCCTTTCTTTTTTCCCCAGTAAAGGCAAATTTTAAAAACCGGGTGGGGAAAATTGCCCTAAATTCCTTTTTGGGTTTGATGTTTTTTGTTTTCAGTGTCTTTTTCTGTTTGCCATTTTAAAATTTTTTCCCCTTTTTTTTCCTTTTCCCCTCCATGACCCCCCCCTCATCATTTTTCTGTAAAAAAAAAATTTTTCCACTGCCTCCGTTTTTTAAAAAATGGTTTTTGTTTAGGGGCCAAGCTCTCACAACCATATGCGCAAAAAATTTACATAGAATCCGGACTTTGATTTTTGTTTTCATGTAATATTCCTGTTTTTTTTATTGTATGCGGCGGTTTTATGCTTTTTCGCCTACCTATTCTTTTCTTTATTCAAATTATTTTCCATTGGTTTTTACTTTAAAAACCCAAATTTTAAAAAACATTAATTGTTGATTGTTTGCCCCCTTTTGTTTTTTTTCACGGCGGGGGGGGTTTTATTATTTTTAGATACCGTCATACTTTGTTTTATTTATATTAGTTCAGTCCCATTTTTCACTACCCCTGCACAACACCCAGAAATTTTTCTTGTGTTCGGGTTCAGATTTCCCCCTTTAAACCGTTAAATCTGATACCTAGTTTTTTAAACCTTTTTTCCCCCAACCCCCAAACCCCCCTTTTTTTTGGGGGGAAATCCCCTTAAAATTTTTTTTTCCCCATTAGGGGTTGAATAAATCTGGAGACAAAACCCCCCCCCCCCAATCCTCTTCTAATGGGGTGAAAAATGTTTTTTTCGTTTTTCACAGATTGTCTTCTTGTTCCAGTACAAATTCCGTAATATTCTTAAATCTTTACCATAAATTTCCCCCAAGGATGATAGAATTTTAAATTTGTTTTTGTGTTGTTTTATAAAGGTTTTGAATGTCGTGAAAACATTAAAATTTTTTTTTACTTCAATAATTTTTTCCATCGTTTTGATAATGTGAATTATTCCTTTCTGGTCCCCTTGCCCCTCAAAAAAAACCCAAAATTTCCATTCCCAATTTCAGGTCGTATTTTATTTCTTTTTTCTTAGAAAAATTTTTTTAAAAAAGGAATTTTTGTGGGTTTTGGAAATTAGGGAAAAGTTTGTGGTTCCAATAAAAAATGCCCGGGTTTTTTGGTTTGCTTTAAAAAAATGGATCGTTTATATCAGTTGGCATTTTTCTGTGTCATCCCAATTGTTTGAAGGTTTGTGTGAATTCATCCCCCCTTACCCAGGCCAGTAAAGGGGTTCAATTTTTTTTGGCTCAGGTCCTGCAGTTTTTTCCCTTTTTTTTGTTTTTAAAGGCGTTCCTAACTTCATCTTTCATTATAGAAGGCCCCCTTTTTTTTATTCTCCCCAAAACCACTTACCCCCCCTTCTCTCTCCCAAATTTACCTTTTCTTTGGGTCTCAAACTTTTCCCCTCTTTTTATTTTAGCAGATTTACGGGGTTTTAAGGGGGGTTTTTAGACAGATATCACAATTTTAAATTTAAATTTTTTTTTTTTTTTTCATTTTTTTTTTTTTGGGTTGTTTTTTTTTTTTTTTGGGGAAGTTTAGGTATATAGAGGGGGGAAGGGGGGGGGGGTTAGAGTGAGGTCGAGAAAATGAAATGAGAGAGAGAGAGACACAGAAAGAGACACACACACACACACACACACACAGAGGGGGAGAGAGAGAGAGGAGGGGAGGAGAGAAGGAGAGAGAAAAGGAGGGGAAAGGGGGTTTTTAAAAAGAGTCTTGGGGGGGTGTGATAAAATCTAGAGAGAAAATAAAAAAAAATTTAAAAGAGAGAGCTTTTTGGGGGGGATGGTTGTAAGATTAAAAATTTACGACAGGTGTTAAGGAGATTGTGGGGCTTTGAGTTTGGAGAGTAGTGTTTGGGAGATAAAAAGATTTATAGATAGATAGATAGAAGGGTAGATATATGATAGAAGATTGATGATAGATAGATTTATAGATAGATAGACAGACAGTAGATAGTTTTATAGTGGGTAGTGATTTGTAGATAGATTTAAAAAATAGTAGAGATAGATAGATGATTGAGAGATATGATGATAGATAGATGTAGATGATGTGATAGTTGTAGATAGATAGATAGTTTGATGATAGATAGTTTTTAAAAGATAGATTTATAGATGATAGAGGAGGGATCAAATTAAGAGAGAGAGAGAGAGGAGAGAAGGAAGGGGAGGGAAGGGGGAGGAGAGAAGGGGAGAAGGGAAACCCCCGAGGGGAAAAAAGGGGGGGAGAAAAAAAAAAAGAGCGAGAGAGATTGGAGCAAGAAGAAGGGGGGAATGGGGGAGGAGAGTGGGGAATAGATGTGGGATTGGAGAGATTTGAAGGAAAAAAAAAGGGTATAAATTTTTAAAATTTTTTTATATTTTATATTATATTATATATATAAATTTTTTTTTATATATTGAGAGAGAGAGAGGAGAGAGAGAGATTTGAGTGTTAAGTTGTTGATGGAGGGAGAGGTAATTTTAAAAATGAAAAAAAGGGGAAAGGGAGGAGAAAGAGTGAAAAAATTTAAAAAATTAAAAAAAGAGTGGGGGAGATGGAAATGGGATTAAAAGACAAAACAGAGAGAGGAGAGAGGGGGAGGGGGAAGGAGAGAGGGGGAGAGGAGAGAGGGAAAAAATTGGGGAGTTGTAAAAAGTATTAGAGAGTATGATTTGGGGAAAGAAAGAAAGGGGGGTTTTTTTTTTTTTTTTTAAATTTAAAAAAAGACGAATATGGGGAAAAATTTTAAAGTACGAAAATTTGTTGAAAACTTTTATGAAAATTTTTTTGGTTGCTTCCCTTTTAAAATTTTTTCCCCCCAAAAAAAGTTTACTGGATTTCATAATTTTTATTTTATTGTTGTTGTTGGTGGTTGTTTTATTAGTATAAGAGAGAAAGATGGAAAAGGGAAAATTTGGCGAGGGGGGGAGAAATTGGTGTGTTGGGGTTGTGTGTGTGTGTGTTTGTTTTTTGAAAAAGAGAAAAGAAAGAAAGGAGAGGAGGAGAGAAAGAGGAGAGGAAAGGGGAGAGAGAGAAAGATGGGATGTTGGTTTAAAAAAATTTTTAAAAAGTTGGATTAAGGGAAAAACCCCCCCCGGGAATAAAAAAAAAGGAAATTTAAAAGAAAATAATCCCGGGATGAATAGAGGGGGAGAGAGAGAGAGAGAGAGAGGGAGAGAGGAGAGAGAAAGAAAAAGAGGGAGAGGGGGTGAGTGGAGGAAAAATAGGTTTAAAAGTAAAAAAAAGAGGGGGAGGTGGTGTGTGTGGGGAGAGAGAGAAAAAAAGAGGGGGAGAGGAGAGGAAGGGGAGGAGAGAGGAAAAAAGAGAGAGCGAAAAGTGAGAGTGTAAAACATAGAGTTTAAAAATAAAAAAAAAGAGAGAGAGTGGGGGTGTGTGCTGTGGGGTTTTGGTGTTGTGGGGTGTGTGGGGTGTGTGTGTGATACATTAAAGAAGCCCCGGGTTAATAAAACCCAAATAATAAAAAACGAATATGGGGAAAAAAAAAGACGAAAATTTTGATGAAACTTTTTATTAATTTATTCTGGTTGTTTCCCCTTTTTTGGGAAAAAATTCCATTTTAAATGGTTAAAATTTTTTAAAATATTTGTTTTTTTTTCTTTTTTTTTTGGGGTTATTTTTTGGGGGGTCGTGTATTAGGTTTTAAAGAGATAGGGGGGGGGGGAGGTCCAAAAAAAAAGGAATGGGGAGAGAGAGGGGAGAGGGGAAAAGAGTGAGAGATAGAGGAGAAAAGGGGGGGGGGGGGAAAGGGAAACCAGTCTACGGGGGGGGGGGGGGGAGTGAGAGAAGTGGAGGAAAAAAAGGGAAAAAAGGGATGAAAAAGCGTAGGGCGATATATTTAAAAAATTGACAAAGGTGGGTTTAGGAGTTTTTTGGGGGTTTTGATGTGGAGAGAATGGTTAGTTAGAGATAGATAGATGTTTGATTTTTTGAAAAAGGGGAGATATAAAAGAAAAAATCGGGTGGAAAGGGGGAGGTATAGAGATATTGAGATATAGAATGGAAAAAAAAGGGAAAAAAAAAGAGGATGAAAAAAGGAAAAATTTGAAAGAATGAGGTGGGGGGGATTAAAGAAAGGGGGTTTAAAAGAAAGAGAAAAAGGAGGGGTAGAGAGAGAGAGGGGGGGGGTTTAGAGAGAGAGAGTGAGAGAGAGTAGAGAGGAGGGTAGAGGGAGAGACTGAAAAAGGTGTGTGATCGAAAAACAAAGGAGGGAGCGGAGAAAAATAAGAGTAACCCAAAAATTCTTTATGGAGGGGTTTTTGGAGGAATTTGGTTTGGGAAAAGGGTTTAAAATGACCCAATTGTCGAGAGGTTTTAGAGGGGTTGTTGTATAAAACGATTTAAAAATTTTTATTATATTATATATTTATAATATATATATATTTTTATATATATAAGAGAGGAAGGGGGAGGGGGAGAGAGAGAAAATAGGAGAGGGAGATGTAGTTTGATTTTAGTGTAGAGAAAAAAACAATAAAAAAGAGAGCGGGGATTTTGTTAAAATTTTAAATTAAAAGGGTTAGATGGTGATGGTAAAATCTTTAAGCAGGGAAAAAGATTGGAGAGAAAGAGAGAGGAAGAGAGGGAAGGAGAGAGAGGGGGTTTGAGAGAAGGGGGGAAAAAAAGAGGAGGGGAAGGGGAGAGGGAAAATTTTGAGAAAAAGAGGAGAGAGAGAGGGGAAAAGAGGGGATGGGGGAGGAGTGTGGGGGGAGATTCGGAAATAGAGTGAAAAAAATTTGGAGGGAGGAGAGAGAGGGGAGAGGGGTGAGAGAGAGGGAAAAAGGAGAGGGAGAGGAGAGAGAGAGAAAAGGGGAAAAAGGTGGGGGGGGGGAGGGAGCCTGAGAAAAAAAATATGGGAAAAAGTGAGAGTTGGTAGAGGGGGAGTGATTTTTAAAAGATTTTGGGGGGGGGAAAGAAAGAGAGGGGGGTATTCTTGGGGGGAAAATTAAATTTTAAAAAAAAATGGGAGTTGGCTGGGGGGAGGGAAAAAGAGGATTTTTGGGGAGATACGTTGGGAAAATTGGGGGGAAGAGAGAGTTTAGAAAATAAAAAAGGGAAAATGAGAGGAGAGAGGTGAGATATAGAGAGGTTTTTTTAGAGAGAGAGAGGGGGGGGGGGGGTTTTTGTTGGGGAGAAAAAATGAGGGTTTATTTACATGAAAAAAGGGTGTTACTAGAAAGGGGACAGAGAGAGATAGAAATTAGAGTTTTTAGTAGAGAGAGGGAGATTTAGGGGGAAGGAGAGGGAGGAGAGAGAAAGTGCGATCAATTGATGAGTGCTTTAAAAAATAAAGGGGGTGGGATTAGAGTGGGGTTAGAAAAACGGAGAGAGGAGAGAGAGAAAAAAAGAGAGAGAGATGTGAGAGAAGAAAGAGAGAGGGGGGAAAAAAGATAAATGAGAGAGGGAGGGAGAGAGAGATAGGGAGAAAAAGAGAGAGAGAAAAAGGGGGGGGGAGAGAAGAAAGAGAGGGGGAGGGAAAAGAGATAGTGGGGGGGGGGAGGGGAGAGAAAAAAGTGAGGGAGGAAAAAGAGAGGGAAAAGGGGGAGAGAGATAGTGAGAGAGAGAAAAGAAAAAGAGAAAGAGGAGAGGGGAGTGAGGAGAGGGGGAGTAGGAGAGGAGAAAAAAAGGAAAGAGAGAGATAGTAGAGAGAGAAAGAGAGAGTGTGAGAGGGGAAAGAGAGCAAAAAAATGGGGGGAGGGTTTGAAATGATTAGAGGGATAGATGAGGAAAAAAAAAAGGGGGAGGGGGGGGGGTCTTTTTTTTTTTTTAAAATTATTATTTTTTTTTTTGTTGTTTTGGGATTAGGTAAAAGAGATAAAGGGGGAAAAAGGGGTTTGGGGGGTGGGAAATTGTGTGTGTGATCTTTTGTGTGGGTTTTTGTGTGTGTGTGTGGAGGAGAGAGAGAGAGGAGAGGGGGAGAGGAGAGAGAGGGAGGGGGAAAGAAAGAGGAGAGGGGGGGGAGGGGAAAAGGGAGAGGGGAGAGAAAGGAGAGAGAAAAATGAGAGGGGGGGGGTTTTAAGGAGAGGGAGATAGAGAGGGGGGGAAAAGGGGTGGGAATTTTTTTAGGAGGGGTGTGAAAAAAAGTGCGATAAAATTTAGTGGGGCCGTGATTTAAAATTTAAAGGGGGGGGGTTTTTAGAGGGGGGGGTTAAGAAATTGGGGGAACGAAAGAAGAGGAGGGAGGAGGAGAGAAGGAGAAGAGGGGGGGAAAAAAGGGGAGAGAGGGGGGGAGAAGGGGGGGAGGGGATAAAAAGTATTGGGATTGAGAGGAAAGAAGAAAGGGGGGGTTTTTTTTTTTTTTTTAAAAATTTAAAAACAGGGAATATAGTAATGAATATAAAAATTTTCGACTTTTTGATGAAGCCTTTTATATAATTTATTATGGTTGCTTCCCCTTTTGGAAACTCCCCTCAATATATTTTTGAGCAAAAAAAGAAATGAGAGAAAAAAAGGGGGAAATAGTTTTATGGTTGTAGAGTAGAAAAATAGTTAGATTTGATAATATATAGATGATAGATAGATTTATAGATGAAGATAGATGATAGTTTTAGGGGTAGAAAAAGATATATAGATAAATTTTGATAGATTTTGATAGATTTATATTTGATAGATGTTTGATATTTTTATTTATCGATAGAAAAGATCATTGA
>NW_027624294.1:0-8437 GCF_034508935.2 Berghia stephanieae | reverse complement strand
AATTATTTTTTTTTTTTGGAGTGAACCATCGAAAAAAAAGTTTTTTCAACGTTTTGTTTTTAGAGATATGAAATTTCAATTTATTGAAATGCTATGGCTTTCAAAAAATTTTATGACTATTTTCTGCAATAGGATTAAAATGCTATGAGTCCTCCACAAACAGCGCTTGGTTTCAAAAAAAGAAAATCGGTCATTTTTATTTTTCATGCTGGCGAGAACTTTTTACATTTTCATGTGATCTGAATTGTATAAAGTCAAAACATGATCAGATTTTTTAATGTTTTTCTCCTCTGGATAGATTTTATGCGTCGGAGAAATATTTCATAAGGGCGTCAGCATTTTTCCGATGTTTAGAATCCGTTGCTAAGTTTCTTTGCGTCAATACGGGGGAAGTGACGTCACGACTATTGAAGCTAGTATATTTTTATATTATATATAGAGAGAGAGAGAGAGGGGAGGGAGAGAGAGAGAGAGCGGGGGGGAGAGGAGAGTACGGGAGGGAGAGAGAGGAGGAGAGAGAGGAAAAGGGGGGGAGGAGAGAGAGAGCGAGAGCGAGAGAGAGAGGAGAGAGGGGAGAGAGAGGAGAGAGAGACACACACACACGAGGAGAGAGAGGAGCGAGGAGAGAGAGGACACACACACACACACAGAGAGAGAGAGAGAGAGAGAGAGAGAGAGAGAGAGAGAGAGAAGAGGGGAAGAGAGAGGGAGAAAAAAGCACACAAAAATTTAAAGTAATAAATAATTCACATTATTGCAAAAAATTCTGGCCTTTTCCGTTCTTTATCTGTGACAGCAGGACTTAATGGTGATAAAACCATCGTGACACAGATATGGTGTAATCTTTCTGTTCATAATTTCTTTTTACTATTGTTTTACTTTTTCCTCTTGCTTAGTTTTGTTACGTGCGTGACTAGTGACATGGCCTTCGTTTTCTGGCGGCACTTTGTTGGTCCTTGGAAAAGACTCTTTACTCACATTCTCTCTCACCGTACTCAGGTGTAAAATGAGTACCTGTCATTAACAGTGTTGTCTTTGTCGGAGAAAAAAATTGTAATATAGTCTAACAGCATCATGTTTCGTCCTATATTTTAAGCATTCATGTTAAGCAAGTTAGGGATCCTTTGTAAAGCGCTTTGGCACGTTTAGTTGATATCGCGCGATAGAAATACTTATTTATATTTTTTTCCGAGCAAGGTGGGAAATAAGGCCTCGCTCTGCTGTTTCCCTTGTTTTCCTGTCAATTTTGATTGGATAGTCTGACGTTTACTTCCGCCCATCAACCAGCAGCTTGGTTCTTAAAAAAAAAAATCGGGACTTCTTATTTTCATGCTGGCTAAAACTTTTTCACTTGTCATTTGATCGAATGTATAAAAGTCAAAACATGATCAGATTTATGTTTTTTTCTCGGATACACTTTTATGTATCGGAGAAGTATTTCATAAATGCGTCCGCCATTGTTCCAAAGTTTAGAACCAGTTACAAAGTTACCATGCGGCATTACGAGGGAAGTGTCGTCCACGACTGTTGAAGCCTATTGATAAGTTGTGCAACCCTACAGCAGTTCTCTCTCTTTCAACAGTTCTTCGCCGCCAGATAGTTTTGTGTCTGTTTATTAAAATTTAGTATGATTATTAAATATTATATGATTATTTTTGTCATTAATATTTCATTGTACTATGAACTTTGTCATTTATGGATTCATTCGATCAGGGACAATTTTAAATACCAGTATTCTATGATAGTATTTTTCGATTTTACATTGCCGTATTGTTTCATTTTCTTGACATTCAAAGTTGTGTAAAACTGTTTGTGAATGATACAATGCAAGCTATATGAGATTCTGTAATTATAAAAATTGTATAAGGCATTTAAAGGATATTCCTATTAAAGCCTCTAGTAAGATAAGATAAGATAAGATAAGATAGCCCTCTCCTTACCCCCTACAGCAAAATCGTCACTTTGTTACGACACAATTTACATATTTTCCTTATTCAGATTTATTTTGTAACAATAAAGTTCTTTGTTTATTTATAAGAACCATAAAGTGTGTTTTGTAGAGAGATTTTTTGAGTTTAAAAAAACAATTTTTCGCTGGGTAAGTCCACAATTTTTTGGGAAAATACTGAATGTGGTTGTTAACCCACTCCTTACCACCCATTGGAAACTCGTCACATTTGTTACGATGCAACCGTCACTTTTCCCATCCAGATTTCATCTCTTTTTATATAGCTATAAAAACTTGACATTCTGTAATTAGAGCTCATATTGTCGAACAATATCTTAGATAGTATGCGCTTGGCTAAGAAACTCACAACATTGCCTCCGGAAGTATAAAAGGACCAAACACAAAAACTGTGTGTATCCATGAACGTTTTATAGTCTGGTTAAAACAGTTGAGTGAAATTATTTAAACGGGGGATGGCAAAAAACAATAACAAAGGGCTCGTTTGAGATCAACTTCATTCTATCTTTTGCCTGACACTGAACAAAAAATGACTTCAAAATGCAAGTTCTTTGGCCACAAAGAAAACAAATTCGTGAGTTGTATTCATTACTTCAACCAATGAGATCACTTGTTTCACGGCACTACTAACGACACTCACTAGACAAGTGCAAAAACCAAATAATGACTTTCAAAATGCCGTTTTTTTGGGAAATTTCAGTATCAGGCTATAACTTATCGATAGCAACGCTTAGAAACCGTGGCCTTCGTAAAGTTATGGCCTGATATGCCCAAAAAATGAAGTAAAAAATCCCGGTCTTTTGCCACAAAAAAAAACAAATCGTGAGTTGTATTCAATAGTTCAACAATGAAATAACTTGTCCTTTGAGCTCTACTAACGACAACTCACAAGGCGGTGCAAAAAACCAAATAATGAGTCAAACTGCCAGTCCGTTTGGTTTCAGTATCAGGCTATACGCTAGAACCCACCAGGACTTTATATATTAGTTCGAGAGGGACGTCACTCAGGCCTTTGTTTTTTTTTTTTGCCATCCGCGTTTGTAGTTTGTTCTCACTAAACTGTATAGATAGAATGCGCTTGGCCAAGGAGTTCACAACATTGCCAATCCGGAAGTATAACGGACCAACACACAAACTCTGTGAAACCATGAATTTTATATTTCAGGTTTAATACTGTTTAGTGAGAACAACTCACAAACGCTGATGGCAAAAACAATAACAAAGGCCTGAGTGACGTCATCTTCGAACTATCTATTAACCAGACTATAAAAGTTCATGGTTACACGAGTTTGTGTGTTTGGTCGTTATACTTCCTTGTGAACTCTTTGGCCAAGCGCATTCTATCATAGTTTGCAGTCATTTCTTGATTTTTTTTTTTTTTTTTTTTTTTTTTTTTGCAGCGTTAGTGAGTTGCCGTTAGTAGAGTCAAGGAAAAAGTTATTTCAATGGTTGAAACTATTGAATACAAACTCATGATTTGTTATTTTTTGTGGCAAAAGACTTGTCTTTTGGACGCATTTGGCAGTGTCAGGCTATAGTTAGTTATGCGCTTGTCTAAGAAGCTCATAACATTGCCTTTCCGGAAGTATAACGTACCAACACACAAAAACCGTGTGTATCCATGAACGTTTTTTTAGTCGGGTTAATACATTTCAGTGAGCATTACTCATAAACGCGGATGGCAAAAAACAATAAAAAAAGAACTGAGGGGACGTCATCTTCGAAAAATCTATAGTTTGACAGTCATTTTTTTGGGTTTTTGCCCCGTCGAGTTGTCGTTAGTAGAGATCAGGAAAACAAGTGTTCCCTTTGGGTTTGGGAACTATTGAATACAACTCATGATTTGTTTTCTTTTGTGGCAAAAGACTGGTCCTTTGACGTCATTTTGGTCAGTGTCAGGCTATAGATAGAATGCGCTTGGCCAAGGAGTTCAAAACATTGCCATCCGGAAGTATAACGGACCAACACAAAAAACTTCTGTAACCATGCACTTTTATAGTCTGGTTAATACAGTTTAGTGAGAACAACTCACAAACGCGGATGGCAAAAACAATAACAAAGACCTGAGTGACGTCATCTGCATACTATCTAAAAGGGTTTACGATGGCAAGGGGCGAATCGGTTTATAACAGATTCCGACCTGAGTTGTAACCAACACAGTGACTACATTTAAGAGGACAACACACATGATGTAAACACTTTTCTTTTTTGTAGGACTCGATGATTTCTACGAGTGAACAAAACTCACAAAATCACACACAAATCATTTTAAAAGCAACCCTTAACACCGGAGATCCCAGTCCGTGTGTATTTAATACTCTTCAACAGTCGTAACGTCACTTCCTTCCTAATGACGCTTGGTAACTAAGTAACACTGGCTCAAAACTATCGGAAAAAAATGGCGGAGGGCCGTATGAAATTTTCCCCGGCGAGCATAAAAGCGTTTTCCAGAGGAAAAAAAACATAAATTTGATCATGTTTTTGACTTTTACACATTCTGATCACAAGAAATATGAAAATTTCTAGCCAGCCTGAAGGATAAAAGAAATGATTTTCTTTGTTAGAACCAAGATGGCCGCCCTTGCCGGGCGGGTGACATCAGACTACTGAATCCAATAGTCTTCAAAAAGTCGTATTGTCATTCCTTCCTAATGACGTATGGTAACTTAGTAACACTGGCTCTAAACTATCGGAAACAATGGCGGAAGCGTATGAATTTTCCCCGGCGAGCTTAAACGCGTATCCAGAGGAAAAAAAACCCCATCAATTTGGGTCATGTATTGGGTTTTACACATTTTTGATCACAGGATATGAAAGGGAATGAAGTTCTAGCCAGCATGAAGAATAAAAAGTAATGATTTTCTTTGTTTAGAACCAAGATGGCCGCCGTTGCCGGGGGGCGTGACATCAGACTATTGATCCAATTTGTCTTTGGCCACAAACTGAGGGGGTGAAATTTTGGGAGAATTTAATGGATTCACTCTTTACCTAACCTACTTTACGGTACTGCAAAGTTCACCTCACTGCAAGAAATGACGTGAGTTGGAAAGTGCCAGAAGACAACAGAGAATACAATTTCGCGGCGGCGATGTGGGCTCGAACCCCCGACCTTATGGGACGACAAAATCCACCCCTGGGGCGGGGAGAGCGTGATTACCGTATGAGTTAACCACGTCCCCAAAAAAGATCGTTTCTAACCCTAGTCTTAATTAAAAATAATGAATTTATTTATATTGCGTCCCTCCTCTATACAATAAAAGCTCTAGGGGCATAACAATAACTTCAAACCATTCAAATTTCTCTCTCTCTCTCTTCTCTCTCTCTCCCCTTCTCTCTCTCTTCTCTTCTCTCTCTCTCTCTCTCTTAAAATCTATTATTTATCTCACTCCCATTCTTCTTCGCTCTCTAACTCTCTCTCTCCACACTCACACACACACACACAACACAACACACACACACAAACATTCCACCCTCCGACTAGTTAACATATTAAAAAAAATCAGTAATATATATATATATTTTTATATATATATATATATATATATTATATATATATATTTTTATATATATATTATTATATACATATCCTGTGATCATCGTCTGCTCAAATAAATAACTAATAAATTAAGAATTCTCGAAATAAATAAGTTTTTAAGTGTTTCCTGAAAGCGAGTTCTGTAGGGACGTCACGAAGAAGGGTAAGGGAGGAGGGGTTGTTCCAGACAGTCGGTTTCAAAGTGACTAAAGGATCTGTCAGAGAGGTTTTTACCCTTTTTTGGCACTTTAGGTAGACGATGATCACCCGATCTCAATGCACGAGGCGGTACGTTGATTCGACAAGATATCGAGATAAGCAGGGGCGCTTCCGTGAAAAAAATTTAAAACACATGACTCCCAAACCCTTTAAAGAGACCCTGGTCCTAATGGGAAGCCGGTGTTTAAAATCAAAGCATTGGAGTCGTGCGGTCTCTCTTATTTCTTCTTAAAAAATATTTTAGCAGCTTGATTTTGAAACCACTGCAGTTTATCAAGTTGAAACCTGGAAAAATTAGATAGGAGTGAATTACAATAGTCTTAAACGAGTAAAAACAAAGCAGGACACTAGAGTCTTTAAGGAATTTGATTTAAAAATGCCCAAAATTGGCCAATACGGCAATTTTTACAATACAGTACTTTTCAAAGTTGTGTCACATGATATTCCATGGGGCAGGTCACTGCTGAAAAAAATTCCCCGGTTTTGGCGGGTTTACAGAAACGCTATTTTCACATCATCGTACAAATCGAAAGGTCTTGTTCACAAAAGTTATTTTTAGGTTACATAATAGGAGTTCTGTTTTCTCATCGTTCATTTTCAGTTTTTTTAGCTACCATCCAGTTCTTCACATCTTCAATGTTTTAGAGCCTTCTCTTCTGACTTCTTGGGGTCACTTCTCTGTTGTCTTCTGGCATTTCCTACTCACTTCCTCACTGCAACAGCACGATGCTGTAAATATGGGGCGATCTATATTCTTTTTTTCGTCCAACCAGGTAATCAAACACATTTATTTGTTGCTGTCCAACGATTGGATATTTTTTTAACAAATGTTTAAACACGCTGCTTTGTTTACAAATGTTTTAAACATACCCATGTGTCAAGCTGAATCAAATGACCAATCGTTTATGTTAGATATTTAAAAAGCTGTGGGCACTTTTCACTATATATGGGTCACTGTGAGCCATTTTGCAATGTAATGCGACCAATGACCTCGAGAAAATTTGGGAAAATGAATATAGATAGTTCGAAGATGACGTCACTCAGGTTTTTGTTATTTGTATTTTGCCATCCGCGTTCATGAGTAAATTCTCACTAAACCATATTAAAAAGAAATATAAACGTTCTAGATACACACAGTTTTGTGTGTTGGTCCGTTACACTTCCGGATGGAATGTTATGAACTTCTAAGCCCAAACGCATTCTATCTAAAAACTATTTCTGTGTCAGTAACCTGATCTGACCGAATTTATTTTTTTTAAACTTTTAACTTCAAGCGGGGGTATCTAGTGCACTATCGATTGTGTCATGTGATGCCACTTGATGTGTCATTCTCTCTCTCTCTCTCTCTCTTCCCCTCTCTCTCTCTCTCTCTCTCTCTCTCTCTCTCTTTCTTTCTTTCTTTCTTTCTCTCTTTCTCTCTCTATCGTTCTCTCTCTCTTCCTCTCTCTCTCCCTCTTTCTCTCTCTCTTTCTCTCTCTCTCTCTCTCTCTCTCTTGTCTTTCTTTCTTTCTCTCTCTCTCTCTTGTCTTTCTCTCTCTCTCTCTCTCTCTCTCTCTCTCTCTCTCTCTCTCTTGTATGTGTCTGTGTGTGTGTGTTTGTAGGTGTATATATATACATACATACTTCCTTTAATACATATTTTACAAAATCATACTACTTTACATACATCATACTAAAACTTACTAATCATACATATACATGCTAAAATTAAAATCCATACATACATCTTTACATATACATCATACATACATACATACATTCATAACATACATAATACAAAACATACTTTACATACTTACATACATACATACATACATACATACATACATACACAGCACGCACGCAGCACGCACGCCGCACGCACGCACGCACGCAGCACGCACGCACGCACGACGCACGCACGCACGCACGCTCGCACGCACGCACGCACGCACGCACGCACGCACGCACGCACGCACGCACGCCGCACGCACGAACGCACGCACGCACGCACGCAGCACGCACGCACGCCGCACGCACGCACGCCGCACGCACGCCGCACGCACGCAAGCCGAACGCTCGCCGCACGCACGCACGCACGCACGCAAGCTCGCACGCACGCACGTCGCTCGCTCGCTCGCTCGACACCCGCACGCACGCACGCTCGCATACATACATTACATAATACATACATACATACTACATTCTACTACATTCATACATACATTACATACATACTACATACATACATACATACATACTATAACATACATACATTACATACATCTACATACATACATACATACATACATACTACATACATACATACATACATACATACATACATACATACATACATACATACTAATACTACATACATACATACATACATTACATACATAACATACATACTTACATAATACATACATACATTACATACATACATACATACATACATACATATATAACATACATACATACATACATAACATACATACATACTACATACATACATACATACATACATACATACATACATACATACATACATACATACATACATACATATACATACATACATACATACATTACATACATACATACATACATACATACATACATACATACATACATACATACTCATACATACATACATACATAATACATACATACTACATCAACATACATACATACATACATACATACATTACATACATACATACATACATACTTACATA
>NW_027624293.1:0-8431 GCF_034508935.2 Berghia stephanieae | reverse complement strand
TCGATAGAAAGGTTCTTTACTCGCATTGCTCTTCTCCTCACCCTAAGCAGATGTAAAACGAATACCTGGCCGTGAGTAGTGTTTTCTCGCGCTTTCTCCGTCCTGTGTGTCCCGCTCTGCACGCTAAGTGTTGCTGTTGGCTGTAGACGCGTTGTAAAGCGCTTTGAGCACGATTGCCTGGCGCGTCGCATAGTTGAGTACTCGATAGAAAGGTTCTTTACTCGCATTCTCTCCCCGTAATCAGATGTAAAACGAATACCGGGCCGTGAGTAGTGTTTTCTCCGTCCTGTCGTGTCCCGCTCTGCACGCTAAGTGTTGCTGTTGGCTGTAGACGCGTTGTAAAGCGCTTTGAGCACGATTGCCTGGCTCGGCGCATAGTTGAGTACTCGATAGAAAGGTTCTTTACTCGCATTCTCTCCCCGTAATCAGATGTAAAACGAATACCTGGCCGTGAGTAGTGTTTTCTCCGTCCTGTCGTGTCCCGCTCTGCACGTTAGAGTGTTGCTGTTGGCTGTAGACGCGTTGTAAAGCGCTTTGAGCACGATTGCCTGGCTCGGCGCATAGTTGAGTACTCGATAGAAAGGTTCTTTACTCGCATTCTCTCCCCGTAATCAGATGTAAAACGAATACCTGGCCGTGAGTAGTGCTTTCTCCGTCCTGTCGTGTCCCGCTCTGCACGCTAAGTGTTGCTGTTGGCTGTAGACGCGTTGTAAAGCGCTTTGAGCACGATTGCCTGGCTCGGCGCATAGTTGAGTACTCGATAGAAAGGTTCTTTACTCGCATTCTCTCCCCGTAATCAGATGTAAAACGAATACCTGGCCGTGAGTAGTGTTTTCTCCGTCCTGTCGTGTCCCGCTCTGCACGCTAAGTGTTGCTGTTGGCTGTAGACGCGTTGTAAAGCGCTTTGAGCACGATTGCCTGGCTCGGCGCATAGTTGAGTACTCGATAGAAAGGTTCTTTACTCGCATTCTCTCCCGTAATCAGATGTAAAACGAATACCTGGCCGTGAGTAGTGTTTTCTCCGTCCTGTCGTGTCCCGCTCTGCACGCTAAGTGTTGCTGTTGGCTGTAGACGCGTTGTAAAGCGCTTTGAGCACGATTGCCTGGCTCGGCGCATAGTTGAGTACTCGATAGAAAGGTTCTTTACTCGCATTCTCTCCCCGTAATCAGATGTAAAACGAATACCTGGCCGTGAGTAGTGTTTTCTCCGTCCTGTCGTGTCCCGCTCTGCACGTTAGAGTGTTGCTGTTGGCTGTAGACGCGTTGTAAAGCGCTTTGAGCACGATTGCCTGGCTCGGCGCATAGTTGAGTACTCGATAGAAAGGTTCTTTACTCGCATTCTCTCCCCGTAATCAGATGTAAAACGAATACCTGGCCGTGAGTAGTGTTTTCTCCGTCCTGTCGTGTCCCGCTCTGCACGCTAAGTGTTGCTGTTGGCTGTAGACGCGTTGTAAAGCGCTTTGAGCACGATTGCCTGGCTCGGCGCATAGTTGAGTACTCGATAAAAAGCCTCTTTACTCGCATTCTCTCCCCCGTAATCAGATGTAAAACGAATACCTGGCCGTGAGTAGTGTTTTCTCCGTCCTGTCGTGTCCCGCTCTGCACGCTAAGTGTTGCTGTTGGCTGTAGACGCGTTGTAAAGCGCTTTGAGCACGATTGCCTGGCTCGGCGCATAGTTGAGTACTCGATAGAAAGGTTCTTTACTCGCATTCTCTCCCCGTAATCAGATGTAAAACGAATACCTGGCCGTGAGTAGTGTTTTCTCTCCGTCCTGTCGTGTCCCGCTCTGCACGCTAAGTGTTGCTGTTGGCTGTAGACGCGTTGTAAAGCGCTTTGAGCACGATTGCCTGGCTCGGCGCATAGTTGAGTACTCGATAGAAAGGTTCTTTACTCGCATTCTCTCCCCGTAATCAGATGTAAAACGAATACCTGGCCGTGAGTAGTGTTTTCTCCGTCCTGTCGTGTCCCGCCTCTGCACGTTAGAGTGTTGCTGTTGGCTGTAGACGCGTTGTAAAGCGCTTTGAGCACGATTGCCTGGCTCGGCGCATAGTTGAGTACTCGATAGAAAGGTTCTTTACTCGCATTCTCTCCCCGTAATCAGATGTAAAACGAATACCTGGCCGTGAGTAGTGTTTTCTCCGTCCTGTCGTGTCCCGCTCTGCACGCTAAGTGTTGCTGTTGGCTGTAGACGCGTTGTAAAGCGCTTTGAGCACGATTGCCTGGCTCGGCGCATAGTTGAGTACTCGATAAAAAGCCTCTTTACTCACATCCCCACATAATAACAATAATAATAATAATAATAATAATAATAATAATAATAATAATATATAATAATAATAATAATAATAATAATAATTTATAAGGTCTTGGGTTCGATCCTCGTTCGCGCATACTTTACAGAGTTGGCCCACGGGCCGGCCAACCGTGCCGGGGTTCAAATCCCGTTTGGGAGCTTTATTCATACGATTTTATCGCCTCGTCGATTCGAGGCTTTACCGCACGGGCGTCCCTGGGGTAAGAAGCTCTCGCTACGGCCGAGAAGGACTCTAGCGCCGGGACGCTCCCCGCGGTAAGCCCTCCGAGGGCCGAGGGAAAAAACTTTGGTCGAGCGCATTTCCTCTACGGAGCGAATTTGAATGAAATAAACCCACCACCTATGATCGCACCTGGGACCTCCCCATTGCCGACCGGTTTTGAACTTCGGGGCCCTTCCCGTTAGGGCCCTGTACTCGCTTGGCGGAGTGTTAAACGCGTTCCCGCTACTTCGCTAGAGTCGGGCGATCGACGACTCGGGCTCGATCGAGTTGGCCCACGGCCGGCCAACCGTGCCGGGGTTCAAATCCCGGGTTTGGGAGCTTTATTCATACGATTTTATCGCCTCGTCGATTCGAGGCTTTACCGCACGGGCGTCCCTGGGGTAAGAAGCTCTCGCTACGGCCGAGAAGGACTCTAGCGCCGGGACGCTCCCGCGGTAAGCCCTCCGAGGGCCGAGGGAAAAAACTTTGGTCGAGCGCATTTCCTCTACGGAGCGAATTTGAATGAAATAAACCCACCACCTATGATCGCACCTGGGACCTCCCCATTGCCGACCGGTTTTGAACTTCGGGGCCCTTCCCGTTAGGGCCCTGTACTCGCTTGGCGGAGTGTTAAACGCGTTCCCGCTACTTCGCTAGAGTCGGGCGATCGACGACTCGGGCTCGATCGAGTTGGCCCAGGGCCGGCCAACCCTGCCGGGGTTCAAATCCCGGTTTGGGAGCTTTATTCATACGATTTTATCGCCTCGTCGATTCGAGGCTTTACCGCACGGGCGTCCCTGGGGTAAGAAGCTCTCGCTACGGCCGAGAAGGACTCTAGCGCCGGGACGCTCCCGCGGTAAGCCCTCCGAGGGCCGAGGGAAAAAACTTTGGTCGAGCGCATTTCCTCTACGGAGCGAATTTGAATGAAATAAACCCACCACCTATGATCGCACCTGGGACCTCCCCATTGCCGACCGGTTTTGAACTTCGGGGCCCTTCCCGTTAGGGCCCTGTACTCGCTTGGCGGAGTGTTAAACGCGTTCCCGCTACTTCGCTAGAGTCGGGCGATCGACGACTCGGGCTCGATCGAGTTGGCCCACGGGCCGGCCAACCCTGCCGGGGTTCAAATCCCGGTTTGGGAGCTTTATTCATACGATTTTATCGCCTCGTCGATTCGAGGCTTTACCGCACGGGCGTCCCTGGGGTAAGAAGCTATCGCTACGGCCGAGAAGGACTCTAGCGCCGGGACGCTCCCGCGGTAAGCCCTCCGAGGGCCGAGGGAAAAAACTTTGGTCGAGCGCATTTCCTCTACGGAGCGAATTTGAATGAAATAAACCCACCACCTATGATCGCACCTGGACCTCCCCATTGCCGACCGGTTTTGAACTTCGGGGCCCTTCCCGTTAGGGCCCTGTACTCGCTTGGCGGAGTGTTAAACGCGTTCCCGCTACTTCGCTAGAGTCGGGCGATCGACGACTCGGGCTCGATCGAGTTGGCCCACGGGCCGGCCAACCGTGCCGGGGTTCAAATCCCGGTTTGGGAGCTTTATTCATACGATTTTATCGCCTCGTCGATTCGAGGCTTTACCGCACGGGCGTCCCTGGGGTAAGAAGCTCTCGCTACGGCCGAGAAGGACTCTAGCGCCGGGACGCTCCCGCGGTAAGCCCTCCGAGGGCCGAGGGAAAAAACTTTGGTCGAGCGCATTTCCTCTACGGAGCGAATTTGAATGAAATAAACCCACCACCTATGATCGCACCTGGGACCTCCCCATTGCCGACCGGTTTTGAACTTCGGGGCCCTTCCCGTTAGGGCCCTGTACTCGCTTGGCGGAGTGTTAAACGCGTTCCCGCTACTTCGCTAGAGTCGGGCGATCGACGACTCGGGCTCGATCGAGTTGGCCCACGGGCCGGCCAACCCTGCCGGGGTTCAAATCCCGGTTTGGGAGCTTTATTCATACGATTTTATCGCCTCGTCGATTCGAGGCTTTACCGCACGGGCGTCCCTGGGGTAAGAAGCTCTCGCTACGGCCGAGAAGGACTCTAGCGCCGGGACGCTCCCGCGGTAAGCCCTCCGAGGGCCGAGGGAAAAAACTTTGGTCGAGCGCATTTCCTCTACGGAGCGAATTTGAATGAAATAAACCCACCACCTATGATCGCACCTGGGACCTCCCCATTGCCGACCGGTTTTGAACTTCGGGGCCCTTCCCGTTAGGGCCCTGTACTCGCTCGGAAGACCGTTTACGCGGCGTTAAACGCGTTCCCGCTACTTCGCTAGAGTAGTGCGATGGGAAATTCGGGCTGTTCGGAGGTCGGGCTCGGGTTTGCCATACGTGCCTGGGGTCGAATCTGAATTTGCACCAAAAAAATTTTTTTTTTTAGTAGTCCGCAAGAGGAAAAGGGCTACCTTACCAGGGGTTTGGGACGTATAGTAGGGAAGGCGGTCGTCGGTCGGAAAAATTGAAATTGAAGCAAGGCGAGCCGAAAGGCGCGCGGTGGCCTCTGGTACACCCACGGTCACCAGCGCCTGGACGAGCGGTGGTCGGAGAGTCCGGAGTCGGTCCCAGGTTAGCTCCTCGGTAGAGGACCTAGAGTCGTGTGAGCGCGAGCGTGTCCGGGCGGTCGGAGCAGTCCGACCCAGCAGCGAGAAGGCCGAAGGGGTGAACGTTTGTGCGGTAGAGTCGAGAAGGGCCGTCGGCGAAGGAGTCGAGCGCTGGGAGTTCTCGGCGTCTGGGCTTCGGTCGTCGGCGCCCGTAGCCTCCTGTCCCAGCGGGTCCGTCCCGCCGGGTTGGAAATGGATACGCTACCAGGTTGATCCTGCCTGTAGTCTTATGCTTGTCTTGAGGGTTAAGCCATGCACGCCTATGCTCACCCTACACAGAAGGGGAAGCCGCGAACTGCTCAGTATATCGGCGATAATACACGGGGTGGGCGATGTTTGTCCGGACACCTGTAGGAATCCCAGAGCTAATACGTGCACACGAGTCCTCCTCCTAACGGGGTTACCTCCGCGGGGAGAGGGCGCATTTATTAGGATCTTGACCGGCGGCGGGTGGTTAACGCCGCCCGCCAGGCTGAGGCGAACTCTGGGTATGTGACGACCGCTGTTAGCGGCGTGCCCGTTTGCTCGCCGTCCCATCAAATTTAGACGGCCGGGCAAGAGCCCCCCGTGTTGGCTACGGGTGACGGAGGATCAGGGTTCGATCCCGGAGAGGGAGCCTGCGAGACGGCTACCACGCTTAAGGGTGGCAGCAGGCGCGCAACTTACCCACTCCCAGCACGGTGAGGTAGTGAAGATAAATGTCGGGGCTGGGCTCGCATGCGAGCCTAGCGGTCGGATTGAGCGTTAGACCAAACACGTGCCGTTGATGACCTATCGGAGGGCAAGCCTGGTGCCAGCAGCCGCGGTAATTCCAGCTCCGATGGCGTATGTTGTAGTTGCTGCGTTTAAAACGCTCGTAGTTGGATCTCTGAGGTGACGGCAGCGACAAACGCGGGTGACGTTGCCCCGGCGATTATGCACCGTCGTGGTTTTGGGGATGGAGCAAGCGGTGCCTTCCGGTGCCGCAACCGGACCCTCGCGACGGATCTCGCCGGGCATCGCTTGCCCGTCGCTGCCGGTTTAGTCTCTTTCCGTCTTAAGCCGTGTCGGCTTGGTACGTGGCGTATCTGGGCCGACACTAAGGTACGGGCGGTGTTCTCCCTGAATCAATTGGAGGTGCTCAAAGCAGGTCGTGCTCGCACAGCTTTGCTCGGAACGATGTGATGACGCCACCGCCCCGCAATGTAACCACGGGACCGGTCTCCGTGGGGGCGGTGGGGCGAGGTCTATAGAGACGGCCGGGGGGGCGTACTACCGCGGGAGGGGTGGAATCCGACGATCGCGGTGGGACGAACAAGAGCGAAGGCACCGGCCAAGAGCGCCTTCGTTGATCATGAACGAAAGTCGGAGGAACGAACGCGATCAGGTACCGCGGTAGTTCCGACAGTAAACCATGCCGACCGGTTACGCGGGGACGTCCCCTGTGGGGAAGCCTCGCGAGGCCCCGGAGAAATCAGAGTGCCTGGGCTCCGGGGGGAAGTACGGTCGCAAGGCTGAAACTTAAAGGAATTGACGGAAGGGCACCACCAGGAGTGGAGCCTGCGGCTCAATTTGACTCAACACGGGGAAGCTTACCAGGTCCGGACACCGCGTGGATTGACAGACTGAGGCTCTTTCATGATTCGGTGGGTGGTGGTGCATGGCCGTTGCTAGCCCGTGGAGCGATCCGTCTGGTTCATTCCGATAACGGGCGAGACTCTGCCCTGGCGGATAACAAACGGCGGTCAAGAGGGGTCCGTCTCACGGGTTGGGTCGGCGTTTCGGCTCTCGGGTCGGGCGTCGGTCTTCCCACTCAGGGAGAGGCGGTGCCCCGGACCGCCGTTCGCGCAGGCCGCGTCCTGCAGGGATTGACCTCGAGCAGTGCGTACGAGATGGAGCCATAACAGGTCTGTGATGCCCTTAGACGTCCTGGGCTGCACGTGTGCTACAGTGGTGGCGCCAGCCGGCGCGGTGTAGACCGTGAGCGTAGGAGTCTTCATGTCCGGGGTCGGTCTTCCTGCGAGTTGGGCCGTGAACTCGGAATGCCACGTAGTCACGGGTCAGCATCCCGTGCCGACTACGTCCCTGCCCTTTGTACACACCGCCCGTCGCTACCTTCGGTGGACGGCGCAGCCAGGGCCCCGGAGTGGCCGGCGAGACGGAGCTTCGGCTCCTGAAATCGCAGTCGTCGCGATGTCGCCCGAACTGCGCTGCCCCGAGAGGGTAAAAGTCGTAACAAGGTTACCGTAGGTGAACCTTCGGTAGGATCACGTCCGATTTCGTTTTGCCCCCAGCCCGCCCGACGGGTGAAGGGTTAAAAAAAACACTGTCCGGTGAGGCCGGGCTGCTCCCTGGCCGGGGAGCGGTCCAGGCCGATAAACGGGGCGGCGGCGTTGCGCCGCGAGTAACCGCGCGCGCAACGCTTGCCCCCCCCACCCTTTGTCGTCGTTTGGCCCTTAAGCGAGAGAAAATAAATACAACCTTTGGCGGTGGATCACTCGGCTCGCGCGTCGATGAAGAGTGCGGCCAGCCGTATTGAGTCGTGTGAACTGCAGCTGCCTCATTGAACATCGACGTCTTGAACGCAAATTGCGGCCGTGGGCGTAAGTCACCGGCCACGTCCGTATGAGGGTCGGCCCTACGACGTCGCCGCAACCGGTTCTTCTCGGGGGGGACTGAGCGGCGCGACGTGCCGTACCGGTCGGGTCTCGTCCCGACTGGCGGCCGTAGATCGAGGGCTCCCGTCTGACCACGGGAGACGTCGTCCCCACCCGGCCTCTGGGTATGGGCGGGGGACGACGAATAAGACGCGCACCGAAGACGGGGAAGCACGCACGCGATCGGCTGCTTCTTCCTCAATCCTCGGGCCTGCTCGATGTACACGCGAGCGAGGGCTTCGTGGGGGTATGCGGGGAAGTAAGTATAACGACGCGCGGCGAACCCGACGGATGGGGCGATCTGCCGACCTCATATCGGACGAGGGTACCCGCCGAACTAAAGCATTTCAGTAAGCGGAGGAAAAGAAACCAACGGGGACTCCCCAGTAACGGCGAGTGAAGCGGGAAGAGCCCAGCGCTGAAACCCCCTGGGCCCGTGCCCGCGGGGAGCTGTAGCGTTCGGGTCGGTGTCGAGCGGGATCGGGAGCGCCGCGCGAGTCTTCTCGAGCGTGGCTTGCCCAGAGCGGGTGCCAGGCCCTTGCCGGCGGCGCTCCTTCCGCCGACCTCGACCCGGAGTCGGGTTGCTTGGCAGTGCAGCCCGAAGCGGGTGGTAAACTCCACCTAAGGCTAAGTACCTGCGCGAGTCGATAGCGAACAAGTACTGTGAGGGAAGTTGAAAGAA
>NW_027624292.1:0-8436 GCF_034508935.2 Berghia stephanieae | reverse complement strand
AAATGTAAGTCGTTTTACCTTTGTAATTTTTAGAGAAAATTTCCATTGCCCGGAATAAAACATAAAAATAACTACCGTTTTATATTCTTTTTTTTCCTTTCTTTCTAGAACGGTTAAATTAATTTAATTTAATTTGTAGTGAAAGGCAGAAGACCAAAGGCACGAATGGTTGGTGTGAAAGGCTGGAGTGAATTCTCTGCAGCTGAATGTAGCCAAAAAGGGCACAACAGAGAAGAGTGGCGTACCATTTCAAGTCGACCCCTACCTATGTGATGGCACCGGAAGTAAGTAGTAAGTGAGTGATTGAAAAAAAATCATTATTATGAAAGCCATCCCGGCGGCGGTAAGACGTAGAATGAAGCAAACTATCGCTACTGTCCCGAAAGCGTTCCCAAAAAACAAAAAACAAAAACATTAAAAAAAACAAAAAAAAAAAAAAAACCAAACAAACAAAACAAAACAAAAACAAAAAAGACCGAGAAAAAGAAACAAAAAAAAACAAAAAAACAACAAACAAAAAATAAAAAAACCGATTAAAAGACCACCCCCCCCACAAAAAAAAAAAAAAACAACAACCAAAAACCAAAAAAACAAACAAAAAAAAAAAAAAACAAACTCCGAGATAACATTCGGTTAGTTATATAAATATTATAATACCATTCATTACCTCATCAGTCCAAGTCATCAGGAGGACGCCGTTGACAGAAAAACGCTGAGTCACAGTTTCCACTTCCATAATGGCGATCAACTCAAAGGCAACGCCCACTTCTGTGTAGCTCTCCTTATTCAGACATGGTCTAACGGCTGTGTTGTACACACTTCCGGAACCAAAAAAATCGTCGAACAATTTAGACTCGTTGGCCGTAAATACTCCCAGCAAGACAGATGCGCAAAATTTATGGATTGAATTATAAAAATAAGATAAACAACCGCCATTTTTGGTTGTGAACGTGTAATCATATTGTTGGCCATGATTGATAAGTCGAATAATTTTTGGTTTCCTGAGTAATAAACCGTAATAAAATTCTTGTTGATTTTGAAAGTTGGGCACAACTTCAACCAGCTAAACTTTTCTTTGGGACCTGCGAAAATAAAACAAAATAAATACTGTATCAAAAATCGACCCGGCTATGTTGTCTTGGGGTATGACACTCGCTTTCAGATCGGAAGGTTCTGGGTTGGAGCCTCGCTCGGCGCATAGTTGAGTCCATAGAAAAGACTCTTAACTCACACTCTCTCACCGTACTCAGGTGTAAAATGAGTACCTGGCCGTTTACAGTGTTGTCTCTGTCCAAAAAAAAAAAAAATGTAATATCGCCAAACAGGCGTCATGTCTCGTCCTACATGTTAAGTGTTGCTGTTGACCAGGGACCACTTGTAAAGAGCTTCTAGCACATTTCGTGGATATTGCGCTAAATAAAAAAAAGCTCAAAAAAGCTCAATATATGATTTGCAGGTCTGATCAGGGAACACAATAAAGGCCTTGATTTAACATTGTTGTTGTAATGGACAAGTTTACATCGGTCGTGATATAAATTGGAGCTTTTATATAGAGCAAAATCCACTTAATGTGCTCAAAGCGCTTTACAACGGGTCCCTGACCAACAGCAACAATATAACATGTAGAACGAGACATGACTCCTGTTAGGCGATATTTTCAATTTTCTTTCCGACAGAGACAACGCTGTTAAAGGCCAGGTACTCATTTTATACCTGAGTACGGTGAGAGCATGCGAGTAAAGAGCATTTTCAAAGGGCTCAACTATGCGCCGAGCGAGGCTCGAAATCAGGACCTTCCGATCCGAAAGCGAGTGTCATACCACTAGACCACAAAGCCACAAATATATATAATATAAAACAAACAAATAAACACAAGTAATAAAACATGTTTGTTATCCAAATTATCAATCATGTATAGATAGTATGCGCTTGGCTAAGAAGCTCATAACATTGCCATCCGGAAGTATAACGGACCAACACACAAAACTGTGTGTATCCATGAACTTTTATAGTCCGGTTAATACAGTTCAGTGAGCATTACTCATAAACGCGGATGGCAAAAAACAATTAAAGAGACCTAAGTGACGTCATCTTCGAACTATCTATAGTGTCGGATCGGGGGAGTACATGAAGGAAGTCAAGTTTAAAGTCTAAAATTCTAAATTAGATGGTTAGATTAGATTAGATTATGGGGCAGCGTGGCTCAGCTTTACGGTCTTTGCTTCGTACCCGAAAGGTACCGAGTTCAATCACCCGCCGCTGAGTTGTGTGGCCTTGAGCAAGTCACCTCGCCCTCGCTCACTTTTTGGCGCTGCTCTGCGGCTGACGCCAGGGTTATTCCAGTCTTCCCTTGGAATAGACCCTAAAGACAAATTTCCCCTTGGGGATGAATAAAGGGAATTTGATTTTATTTATTTATTTTATTACATTAGCGTGAAATCCACTAAATGTGCTCAAAGCGTTTTGCAAAGAGTCCTCAACCAACAACAACACTTAACATAAGAAGACGATACATCAAATGTTAGAGTTGTAAAAATGTTAAAATAAAAGTCTTCCAAAATTTCAAAAAATACGACTCTCTTTTCTAAATAAAATTATTTATCTTTATTCAAATTATATAATTAATGCATTACATTTAAATTCATGCACTGGTTCATCCCGATTTGATACCGTTTTGAGGGTGTGGGTCATCTCGGACAGGTATTTTGCGCAGTTTCCATATTTCATAAGCAGCGATTGGACGGCCGGATCTGTTTGATTCTACTAAAGTTAACTTATAATACACGAGCGTCCTATACAAAGGGTGGCAAACAAGTACTATGTCGGCAATAGAAACCAGGATAAACTTGGGCAGCTTGTTTAAATAAGTCAAAGTCATACGTTTCAAAGAAAAAAAATAGAACAACACATACAAAAGTAAAAAAAAAAAAAGAAAAAAGAAGAAAATAAAACAAAATATAACCCAAAACAAACAAGACAAAACAAAAAACAAAAACAAAAATAAAACAAAATATCAAAAAAAAAAACAAAAAACAACCCAACAAAACTTAACACAAAAAATTATTTTACCTTTCTGAAACAAGACGATTTATATCCAAGTTAATTAGATACTTAGAACATCCTCAGCGACGATGATATTCTTATATTTTATGTCTACTCTCAACGAAGTCAGGACGTGAAAATGAGGAAAACGACTAAAGGAATATTAAAACTCATATGGATTCCGTGCACTACAATTAATTATTACCTAACCCCGCCCACAACTAACTCGTACACACTCTCATGTCCTAGTAATTGACCATGGCCAGCACTGTAAAGCAAAACAATATATTATTATTATTATTAAAAAAATAAAAGACCCGTTCTGTAAGCCTCAGACAGCAATAGAAATTGTCAGTTGACCATAATTTAAATACCGTAATCTGGAAAGAAAAACAAAAACACGTATTTAAAAATTTGGCCAGAAAACTCGTCCTTCAAATATTGATCGATTTAAATGACCCTCATCTTGGACAAAATTCTCAATCCTGGGACCTCCCGAGGTCCCAGGATTGAGAGATTTTTCCAAAGATGAGGGTCATTTAAATCGATCGATATTTGAAGGACGAGTTTTTCTGGCCAAATATCTAAATACACGGTTTTCCAGATAACGGCAGTTGTTAAATGGTTAAATAATAACCACGGAAATCAATAAAGGCTCCTTGAACAATCGGACAATCGGCTAACCGGAGACTCAACAGAGACTCGTACCTTGGTGTGTGTTGGCAAAAAGCTGTATCTTCGTATCGGTTTGAAACAATAACACCTAATATTTCAACTTATACAAGTTTAATGTATCTCTTTATGTCCCTGTTACGTGTGACACATTTTTCATTGTATGTTTATATAGTATATATATTTAATTTACTTGCATATGTATATATGTGTGTGGCTGAGTGGTTAAGGCATTGCATTATGACCCGGAAGGTCCCGGGTTCGAGCCCCGCTTCAGGCACTTTCGTTAGTTTCCTTGGGCATGATTATTAACCCCCAATTTGCTAACTTTGGACAACATTGATGATTCCTGTTGACATCTGACATCTGGTTTGATGCATTATCTATATTCCTTCATGGAATGCCTAGGAGATGATATCTTATGATGTCGTGGCGGAAGGGAATAATAATAATAACAATAATAATAATAATAATAATAATAATAATAATAATAATAATAATAATAATAATAACAATAATAATAATAATAATAATAATAATAATAATAATAATAATAATAATAATAATAATAATAATAATAATAATAATAATAATAATAATAATACATGTATAGATTTGTTGCTAATAATTTGCATATCATGTTTTCATGTGTCTTTTTATTTATTCTCGAGATTTTATTGTAAACCCATAAAGCCCTCCAACTGGAATATGCGCTATATAAAGGCAATTTATTAATTTATTATTATAGACCAGATATTGCTTACTATTTCAAAAAAAAAAAAAAACTTGAGCTTTTATATAGCGCAATATCCACTTAATGCGCTCAAAGCGCTTTACAAGGGGTCCCGACCAACAGCAACATGTAACATGTAGAACGAGACTTGACGCCTGTTAGGCGATATTACAGTTTTTTTTTCCGACAGTGACAACGCTGTTAACGGCCAGGTACTCATATTGCAACAGAGTACGGTGAGAGATTGTAAGTAAAGAGCCTTTTCCAAGGACTCAACTATCCGCCGAGCGAGGCTCAAACTCAGGACCTTCCGATCCGAAAGCGAGTGTCATACCACAAGACCACATAGCCGCAGAGACCTTTAATTATCATGACCAAGCCTCTCAAATCGGTAATATGTCAGAATGGACAAACTTACATAATATTCAAATAGGAATACAATTGTGATGTCAAAGTACTGGTTCCGATCTCATTGGAAGTGTAAAATCCGTTCTTCCAGAGGACTTAATACATATATTGTGTAAAGTATTTTCTGGTTTCAGAGTGATGGCATCTTATTTTCCAGTTAAAGTAAATGGTAGTAGTAGTCAATAAAAATTATTCGTCCTTGGTCTTTTAGGTATTCCCGTATTCCTTAGAATCTGCCTTTACATCCTGCTACTAAAATAGTTATACCGTCTTTGATTCAATATAAAAACAATTCCCATTGGGGAAATTTGTCTTTATGGTCTATTCCAGGGGAAGACTGGAAAAACCCAGGCGTCAGCCGCAGCGCAGCGCCGCAAAGTGAGGTAAAAAAAGTGAGGCGAGGTAACTTGCTGAAGGCCACACAGCGCGGCGGCGGGTGATCCAACTCGGCATCTTTCGGGTACGAAGCAAAGACCGTACCGCTGAGCCACGCTGCCCCAATATGTAACCTATTCACTATAGTCCTCCAAAGGACTGGTTTCATAGAAGCTTCCAAGGATTTTGGAAACGGAAAAGTAGAGAGTAGGCCGTCACGATTTTTCTTTTCCTATTTTAGGCTGAGTCTGAAGAAATTTGACACCAAATTGATGTCTTTGTTTTAGAGAGCGATTTTTGTCTCTTCTTGAACACACACACACACAAAAAAAAAGAATAATTAATTAATGAAAGTAAATAATATAAATAACCAACAGCACACAAAAAAGCATGAATGATAATACTGATAATAATAATAATAATAATAATAATAATAATAATAAAAAATAATAATAATAATAATAATAATAATGCTAATAGTAAAATAATAATAATAATAATAATAATAATAATAATAATAATAATAATAATAATAATAATAATAATAATAATAATAATTATAATAATAATGATGATAATAATAATAGTAATAATAATAATAATAATAATAATAATGATAATAATAATAATAATAATAATAATAATAATAATAATAATAATAATATATAATAATAATAATAATAATATGATAATAATAATAATAATGATGATGATGATGATGATGATGATGATGATGATGATGATGATAATGATGATGATGATGATGATGATGATGATGATGATGATGATGATGATGATGATGATGATGATGATGATGATGATGATGATAAAAAACCAACCTTCCTGATTCTGGCAATTTTGACTTCAAACTTCTTTGAAATGTCAGTTTTCTTTCTGAATATTATTTTAATTCATCGTTAGCCTTTTTATAGTTAAAAAAAAGTCTTTCGTCAGTGTACGTCTGCACTCGATTGACTAGAGTTCCGGCCCTTGACCCGATCCAGTCTTTGACCGTTTTGACGCTCGGAAATCACAAACACACAATGAATACATAATAAATACACATTATCAATATTGTTTGTAATAACCAATTAGTTAACTCCCGCACTCTGGAAAACCAAGTGTTCAAAAATTTTGCCAGAAAACTCGTCCTGAAATATCGATCGATTTAAATGACCCTCATCTTGGTAAAAAAAAAACTCTCAAAGCTGGGACTGAAGGAAAACGTCGCGAAGTCACAGTTTTGAGAGTTCTTTTTTTTGCAAACATTAGGGTAATTTAAATCGATTGATATTTGAAGGATCAGCTTTCTGGCCAAATTTTTAAATAGCTGGTTTTCCAGAGTATGGAAGTTAGCTGGTTAAAACTCTGATTGACACGCCCCAATCACGGACTGAGAGCTTGGTGACCCATACTTAGCACTAGGTCATAGGTCATTAGACCTGCTTTGTTGGTGCTACGAAAACATCTGTAGGATTACGAATTTTTGGCCACCAGTCGCAATACAGTACTTGCTGGATTTTGGCACTCTCTCGGGACCCCCCCCCCCCCAAAGCGTGCTAGAATCTGAGCTTGCTTAACTCTCTCCTTAATAGCCATTTTCAGGATTTTCCCTAAAACTTCACATCCAACTAACACAAAAAATAGATTTTTTATCACTCAAACACAATAGCAGTAAGTTTTTGCGATACATAATTTCTTTAGCTAATCATGCTGTACAACACACCGTTCATTTTCTTTAAATTTTATGATGTACAAAAGAAATTTGAATAAGAAAAATGTTGGTTGTATCGTAACGAATGTAACGATTTTCCTATAGCTAGTAAGAAGAGGGTTAAATCCGATGCACAAGGGAGTTACGACTTATTATATGAATCTTCCTTTAATGTCCACCTTCACTCATGAAGATTTTGACATGAACAATATGATGAACTCACTCAACCCTAACACCGACTATACCGTTGTTTAACCGGGGTTACTTTTACCCAAGCCTATTTATTAAATTTTTCTGAGACACATTATAGGCGTAGTATCAAAGCTCCAGAAGTCGGTGAGAGAGAGCTCTAGGAATGACCTGAGTTTGATACGAATATTATTTTTGTGTTCGTGGATTGCTCATACGGTAGAGTCACGCTCTCACCGGCCAGGCGGAGTTGTCGTACCAATTAGGTCGCGGGTTCAAACCCCACCACCGCCGCGAAAATTTTTTATTCTCTATTGTCTTCTGGCACTTTTCTACTCACTTCATCCCTTGTTGTTATCAAATCTTATGTTTTTCATTTTTACATGTTAATGGTAGTTGAAAACAAATATCTACGCACATGCGCATTTTAAATACATTTTTTCCAATGTTGAAAAGTAGCAAAAATCTCTAGGATGGATTGAGTTAAGTTGAAAGGTCAGCAGGATATAGAAGCTATGTAAATAAATCTTTTGTGGGTGAAGATGTTGCTTCCCGCGGTAAGCTGTTCCAATCTGTGGTGGTTCTAGGGTAAAATGAGAATTTTCTGACGTCTTTGGTGTATGTCAGGGGAAATGCCTGAACATCCTCCTCAGATGATTCAAGAATGTACAATGTAAGCGAGATAATGGCCAAGTGGATTAGGCATTCCAATTACACCAGAGGTTCCGGACTTGCTGTCGACACTTTGCTTTTCCTGGAGTAACACCTCTTGTTCACAGTGCTGGGGTGCTGCATGCATTGTTGTTGACGCCTGGGTCATTCCGGCATTTTCTTGAGATAGACAAGAAAAAATAATTTCCCTGATGATAAGGGGGAATTTATTTTTTCATTTGTAGGATTAGAACACTTTCATTTGTTATAATTAAAAAAAAAGAAAAAAAAGTGTGAACCAGTTGTTAAAAAGTGATTTTTGAACTCAAAATGGCAAGAAATGAGAAATGTTATTTCTTTTTTTTACTTTAAAAACCTCTAGATCTATATCTCTTGCTCTCAATACAATATATGGAAATATCCAGTCTCATACTTAAAAATAATAAGGTAGTCCCTTAGAGCCATTGGACCCATGGAGCCGGAGTTTATCTGTAGCGTGAAACGTACAATAGCAATTGCTTGCTATCCTTTGGATAGGACGCTAGTCTATCGCAAAGTACTTTCCGCCAAATCTAACAGACACAGCTACCCATTCACATTCACTGCTGGGTGGACGGGGGTGGGGGTGGGGGTGGGGGTGGGGGGGGGGGGG
>NW_027624291.1:0-8437 GCF_034508935.2 Berghia stephanieae | reverse complement strand
GCACAAACTAAAAAAAATGGGGCAAAAAAAACTTTTTCCAACCTCACTTTTACCGAAAAAAAAATTGCTTGATTTGGATACTAAAATTTCCTATAGAAGGAGTCTCTTTTTTTTCCGCCCATTCAAATCCACCCAAACTCTCTACAAGTGTCCCAGCCAACAAAAAAACATTAAACATGGGGAAAGAGTTATCGGCCTTATAAATGGGGGTTGTGTAGTGTGGTAGGATGATGAAAGAGGGGGGTTGGGTGGTTGTTTGTGGGTTAGTAGAGTGGGGTAATGATAATGATGTGTTGGTGGGGGTTTTGAATTTTGGCGGTGTGATGTTTTTGATGGGGGTGGTGGTTGTAGAGTAGTCGCGTAGTAATGGTAGTGTTTAAAAAGTAGTGGTTTTGTGTCGTAGTGGTGTTAGTGTATGTGTGGGGTAAGGGTTTAGTGATGATTTTGGGTGGGGGTGGTGGTTTTTTGTAGTAGTGTTGGGGGTGATAAGGGGTTTTGGGGGGGTTTTCTTTGTAGTGTTAGTGAATTGTGGTGGTGGGGGTTTTGTGTGTTGGGGGGTAGTGATGGTTGTGGTAAGGGGGGAAAATTTTGATGGGGTTTGGTTTTGGGTGGTTGCCGCAGTATTGTAGTGTTTGATGTGTGGTGGCGGGGGGTTGTATTTGTTGGGTCGTGATGGTTGAAGTAGATGATGATGATTTTGGGGTGGTGGGGGGTTTTTTAATAGTAGACGGGGGTTTTTTTTCAGAAAATTTCATTTAAAAAATTCAATTTTAAGCCTATTTTTCAAGGGGGTTTTTCATTGTGATTGTTTTTAAAAATTAAAGGGTTTTTTAAAAACAGCAATTAAATTTTTCCCTTCAACGCTTTTTCCCCCCTTTTTGTGGGGAAAAAATTCAACTCCTTATATACGGTTTCCACGCAATGAAAGGACTCCATGGGTTGGAGTAGTGGAGGGAAAAAGGGGGATGGTGGTGGGGTTTTGGGTTTTATTTTTAAAGTGGTGGTAGGGGATGGTGATGTGGTAGGGGTTTTTGTAGTGGGGTGGGGGATGGTGATGTGGTAGTGGTTAAGTAGTGGTGGTGGGGGTGGTGTGTTGGTAGGGGTTTAAAAAGTTAGTGGGGGGGGTAGTGGTTATTTTAGTGGGGGTAGGGGAGATGTGGTATTTGGTTTTGTATGGTGGTAGGGGATGGTGTGTGGTAAGGGGTTTGTTTGGTGGTAGGATGGTGAGGGGGGTTAGTGGTTAAAGTTAGTGGGGTATGGTTTATAGTTAGTGGGGTGGGGATGGTGATGTGGTGTGGTTAAGTAGGGGGGTTTGGGTTTGGTGATGTGGGTAAAGGTTTAAAATAGTGTGGTTGGTGGGTTGGTGGTGGTGTTTTTAAGTTGTGAGGAGATGGGGGGTGTGGGGTTATATTTAAAGTGGGGGAGTGTGGTGTGGTGGGTTTTAGGGATGGTGGGATTGGTTTTGGTTATATTTTATGGTTGAGGGAGGGTTTGGGTTGGTTTTAGTGATTTTAGTACTGGGGGGAGGGCTGGTGTTGTGGTAGTGTTTATATTTAGTGGGTGGTTTAGGGAGGGGGATGTGGTAGTGTTTTTAGTAGTGGTGGTGGGGGAGGGTGATGGGGGGTGGGGTTTTTAAGTAGTGGTTTTTTGGGGGAGGGGTGAGTGGGGCGGTTATGTTAGTGAGGGAGGGGTGGTAGTGGTTTGCTAGCGAATGGTAAAGTGGGTAGTGGTTTAGTTGTGGTTGGGGTTGGGTGGTTATATTTCGGTGGTAGGGTGGTGAGTGGTTTTGGGGATAGGGGTTTTTGGTAGTGGTTTTAGTACTGGTGGTGGGGGGAGGGTGATGTTGTGGTTTAGGGGTGGGGGGGGATGGTGTGTGGGGGTTGTTGTGGTCGTATTTGTACAGGGTTTTTACAACCAATTTTCCATCGTGGAAAGAAAGGTTGTTTCAATGGGAATTTAAAAAAAATTTCTAGGATTTAAATTTTTTCCTTCGAAAAGTTCGTTTCTCCACTTTAAGGGGCAACTCAATCCTTAACTAGATAAGAGGTTGGATGCCAAATTGATGTCAATACCCAAACGATGAAATCAAAGTTAAAGGTTGGGATGAAAAATTGATGTCAATCCCCAAAAACCGTTGAAACATAGATAAGAGGTTTGGATTGCCAAATTTGTGTCAATCCCAAACGAAAAAGAAATCATAGATAAGGGGGTTTTGGAGCCAAATTGATGTAAATCCCAAAGATGAAATATAGTAAGCGGTTGGATGCCAAATTGATGTCAATGCCCAAACGATGAAAACATAGATTAAAGCGGTTTGGATGCCAAATTGATGTCAAAATCCAAACGTAAAAAACATAGTAAGAGGTTGGATGCCAAATTGATGTCAATACCAAAGGTGAAATCAAAAATAAGTGGTTGGATGCCAAATTTTGATGCCCCAATAGCCCGTAGGGCACATAAAATTTGAGGATAAAATTTAATAAATGATTTCCCCACTTTTTGATTGCCCCCAACATGAAAAAAGTTTGAATGGGGCTTCATAGTCGTGAACACTTTCCTCGTAAAGAGCATATTGATTTAGTGACGGGTTTTCAAAAAACTTCAAAAACAATGGCGGGCCCCCTTTGAAATAGGACGAGCATAAAAGTGTACCGAGGAGAAAAAAACATAATAAAATCTGATCTGTTTTGACTTTTATACTTCGATCACATGACATTGAAAAATTTTTCTAGCCAACATGAAGAATAAAAAGTCCCGAATTTTCTTTTTTTTGAAACAAGTGCTGGTTGCTGGGCAAAATGTGCATAAACTATTGAACTCAACTCTAAAATATTTTGAAAAAACCCGGCATCCAAAACAGTTTTTGGTCGGGGGCGATATGGAGTGTTTGCGAATATGAGTGTTTGTTTTTTAAGGGTTTTAGCGCTTGTAAAACATTAAGGTCATATCAGCCCCCAGTAAAAAGGTAGAAAATGAGATATAAAAATTTAGGGAATTTTTAATTTTTAAGCACTGAAGGGGAAAAGGTGAGGGGCAAAGGGGGAAATTTTTCCCAATAAGAAAAAGATTTTTAGATTTCCAACAGTACGTTATCAAAGGGAAAATTGTTTGAAATCACCCAAAATCTCACCCAAACCCCCCAGCACAAGAAACCAACTAAAACGGAATACACTCAAATGTTTTCAAAAACTATGTTAAAAAAAAAAATAAAAACAATATATAACAGAGATGATTTACAAGGAAAAACAATATAATCTCCCAAAATAAACTACATTTCGACTGTTTCCCCGGGGGGCGGGGTGGGGACAAAAGCAAGTTACTCATTCCAAGCCCAAAGACAGAAAAAATTTTTGGAAAGAAAAAAAAAGGGGGAATAGAAGAACAGAAAGTACCCCCCTCCCCCACAAGGGAGTGAAGGGAGTGACGGGGGCCAATTAAAAAAAAAGAGACAAAAAACGGGAAAAACTAGGGTTAAGTTTTGGTTTTTATTGAGTTGCCCCCCAGAGCGTGTAAAAACCAAAAAACTTTTACATTTTCTGTTAAAAGGGCCTGAAATAGGTCAAAAAAGAATAAAATTTACAACCACCACAATGTACAAATCTTTTATCATGGATAAAAAGAAAAAATTGTAGCAGTTGGTTTTAAAAAAAGTCCTTCACACCCTTGGGGCCTGGAGGGGTTTTGTTACCCTATTTCTACAGTGTTTGGGGAACCGACAATAGCAATTTTTTTTGTTTTTTTTTTGGGGTGGGACGTTATTCTGGGAAAAGTTTTTCCAAAGATTTTAAAAAAGCTGCTCAACCCCCCATGTGTGGAAAGAGGGGGGGGGGGGGGGGGGGGGGGGGGGGGGGGGGGGGGAGGGGGGGGAGGGGGGGGGGGGGGGGGGGGGGGGGGGGGGGGGGGGGGGGGGGGGGGACGGGGTTTTTAAAAAATATCTCGACTGCCCCCGGGGGATCCATCGGGGGGCCGTTTGCGGGGTAAACGAGTGTGCTCTATTATGATGAAACTTAAAGGGGATGGGGCTGTTGTGTTAACTTGTAAATTTAAATACTGTTTAGTCTTCTCTTTCATTGCCTTTTTCAACCCCTGGTCAGGGTATGGCCACAGAAAAACGTTTTTTCCTCCTTCTCTACCCGAGCAAAATTTTTTCAATTTTCTTTCCCAAAGGTTTTACCCTTTTTTCCCCCTGTTTTATCAGTTTCTTTAATTTTTTCTCCTATTCAAAAAATTCGTCTTTTCCAGAAAAATCTTTGGGGTCGCCCAAGCTAAAAAAAGAATTTGGTTTGTCTGCTGCGTTTCTGTAACGGTTTGAGTTTAAAGGGGGAAAGGGGTTTTAAACCCTTTCCCAACCCCCAATTTGGGGCCCAGGGTGACTAAAAAGGGGGGGGAAAACCACACCCATTAGTGCCTTTTACGACACGCGGGTTTTGGCGTTGGGCTATTCTTGATCTCATTTTGGGCCCAAATAGAGGGGACATTGAAAAAAGTTCGTGATGTTTTTTTTTTGGGGGTTTTTTTTGGGGAAAACTAAAAGCTATTAAAATTTTGATTTGTTCCCAAAAACGAGAGAGGGTTTTATTTTTTTATTTTTTATTTCTGGGGCTTTGCCTGGCACTGATTCTTTACTCTTTTTTTTTCAGATCTTTTTTTCTCAAAACCCGGTGCCTTTTTTTTTATTTTTCCTCAAATCTTAAGATCAGACTTGTTCAGTTTTAAAAAGTTGAACAAAAAATTCCCAGAAAAGGGGTTTTGGGGGGGTACGATTGTTAAAAGGTGAAAAATGGAAAGGTTTAAAAAAAAAACCAAAAAAAACTTAATCAACACAACAAAAAAACAAAGGTTGTTTTTTTTTTTTATTGTTGTAAAAGGAAATTTTTTCTTTGATTTTTTGTTCCCAAAAAGGGATGCTTTTTTGTTTTTGCTGTCTGACAAAAGGGTTTGTCCATTTCTGTAGAGTTGCCACCAAAGCTTTTTTCCATTTTCCCCTTTTGAAAAAGAACTTCCAAAAAACTTTATTCATAAAAGTCTTTGACCCTGTGTATCTAAACCTCAAAGTAAAAAAACAAATCAATGAACAAAAAAAACGGGATCCTTCAAATTCACACCCCTGGGCTGTATAGAATAAAAACCCTTCATTTTTCATTGGAATTGGATAGAACACCCTTCTCTTTTCATTGGAATTGGATAGAAACAAAACCTTCATCTTTTCATTGGAAATTGGATAGAAAACCATTCATTTTTTTCCTGGTTGGATTTGAACACCCTTTTCTTTTCATTGGAATTGGATGAACCCATTCATCTTTTTTATTGGAATTGGATAGAACCCTTTTATCTTTTTTATTGGAATTGGGATAGAACACCATTCTCTTTTCTTGGAATTGGATAGAAAAAACATTCATCTTTTCATTGGAAATTTGGGTAGAAAAAACCCCTTTAAAACTTTCATTGGAATTGGATAAACCCATCTTTTTATTCTATTTTACAAAGTTTTTTTAAAAAAATTGTCTTTAGTTGCTTTCTTCACATCTTTCTGGAATGAAAATTTAATAAACAATAATAATTATAATAAAAAATAATAAAAATAATAATTTGAAAGCTAAAAATGAGTCAAACTTCTAAAAATTTTTGGGGGAGGGGGGGTTCCAAAACAGGGTCCAAATATTTTAAACATTGTTCACCAATAGTAACATAGTCATTTTCTCAAACAATTTTTCGCAGTGGTTTTCAAAATGAAAAAAAAAATTTTAAAACAGGAACACTTGATTTTTTCTCTTTGATGAAAGAAAAATTTAATGGCACATCAAGGTGCGAGGTATTTTCCACTTTTTCCCCGGTCGGCTATGCATTTTTATTCGTGATTTGAAAAAAAATTTTCCAAAAGGGACGAGGCCGGCCTCTCCCCCTCGATCATGACCCGAAAAGTAACAAAAATGTTTATAAAATTTCAATCAAAATTTTTTTAAAAAAACCAATTAAAAAAAAAAAAAAAAGCAAAAAAAAACCAAACACAAAAAAAAAACCCCAAAGAAAACAAAAAAAAATTGGGGCCCATTGTGTGAAATATGAAATAGAATTCCTCCAGAGCTGCCACTCTGAAAAAAGTCATTTGGGGGGTAAAAAAAAAAGGCCCCCTTCCTTTCATTTACCCAAAATTTTCGTCTGTTTAAAAATAAACTGCATTTTAATATTTTTTATAAAAAAAATATTTAAAAAATTAATTTTATATATTATATATATATATTTAAAATATATTATATATATATATATAATATTTTTATATATATTAATAATAATATTATATAATTTATATAATATATATATATATATTATAATAATATACAGGTCAAACCTGCCTTAGCGGGGGGGCCCTCTCTCATAATGACCACTTGCTGCACCCTTTAGTTTTTCTTCCAAATTTAAAGGGGAAAAACCTCCTTAATGTGACAAAGCCCTCTAAAGTCGGTCTTAACGGGCAAAAAGCCTCCCATTGCGACCACTTTTAAAGAACTTGCTGCATTAAATGCCCGGGGCAAAATTCTGACGTCAGCATCCTGTGTTACATATGTGCACACCACGTGCTTTATTTTTTTTTGTCTGCTGCATTGGTTTTAATGATTGGGATGGGGTCCTTTTTCCCTCTTTCCTTTATTTATGAAATTATAGGAACATGCTGAGACTTTAATTGGTGGGGGGTTCCAGACCTCCCATAGTGGGCTGGGAGGTACTTTTCTGGGCTTCATTTTCCCCCCCTTTTTGGTTTTTTTCCCTTGGGAATGAGAAATTTCTTTTGGGGGTTTTTTTCCGGCCCTGGGAAGGATACCCCTTGGGGTGAGGGGGGGGAAACAGTAAAAAAATGATAAGTTGTTTTGGGAGATGATTTTTTTTTTTCCCCTTGTAAATAAACCCCTTTTATAATGTAATGTATTTTTTTTGTTTTACATATCATATGATTTTTTAAACATTTTAGTTTTATTCCCCTTGGGGGGGGAAACCTTTTGCTTGTGACTGGGAAAAGACTTTTAGGTGATCTCAAAACTAAATAATTTTGATTTGTTTTTTCTTGGAAAAATAATTGTTCCCCCATTTGGGTCCAATTTTCCTTTTGTTTAAATTTTTTTTTAGTGCTTTAAATTTTTAATTCTGAACTTATTACTACCCATTTTTTCCTTTTTATGGCGCCCCGAAAAGGGTTACCCCTTTAAAGTGTTGCAAAAAGCCCTTTTTAAAAACCTTTAAAAATAAAAAAAAAAGAATTTAATTGGACATTTTCCTAATCTTACATTACGGAATTTTTTAGGATAGGGGCATTTAATTTAAGTAAAAAAGCAGAAAAGTAAATAGAGGCCTTTAACAACAAAAAAACTGCCGAAAAAAAATACGTGTGACTAAAGAATGAAAAAGTTTTTAAATGTAGGATAGACAAAAAAAATAGAGACGGCCCTTTCAATGGTAAGTAGATGGGGATAGATAGTGAAGATAGATAGGGATAGTAGATAGTTTATAGAAAATAAAAGTATCAGTAGATTAGATAGATAGATAGATAGTAATGATGATAGATAGTTTTAAATAAAGTAGATAGATAGATAAAGGGAAAAGGAAAAAAAGGGGGGAAAAAGGGGAAAAGGGAAAAAAGGGGGGAGAGAGGGAGGGGAGAGGGGGGAGGGGGGAGAAGAAAAGAGAGAGAGAGAGAGAGAGGGGAGAGGGGGAGGGGGGGGAAAAAGAGAGAGAGAGATTTTTGTTTTGTCGTGCTTTCTTTATATACTAAAAAGAAGGGGGGGGGGGGGGGGGGGGGGGGGGGTTTTTTTTTTAGCAATAAAAACAATGTGGTGTACGAAAGAAAAAACTTGGAGATTAATAACATTTTTTTTCATGTAAGTCCTTACACAATAACCCCCAATCCCCCCCCTCCCTCAAGTGTCAGGGCTCAAAATGGAAACATTGCAAGGGGAATAATCATATTTCCCCTTTTGTTTCTTTCACACATACAAACACACACCACATGCCCCCAAAAAAAAAAAAACTTGACACAGGCTTCCATCTTTATCTTTTTTTTTCCTCCCGCCCCTTTAAAATGCACAACAGTCTCTCCCCCCCCTTCCTCTCGCCCCTCTTTTTCTTTATCCACTCCTCTCTCCCCCTCTCTCTCTCTCTTTCCCCTCACTCTCTCTTGGTGTTTTCTTTGTGTGTGTGTTTGGTGGGGGTTGTGTATTTTTTACTCTCTCATTTTTCTTTCTCTTCCCCCCTCCATCCCGTTTCTTGATTTTTTTCTTTCCCCCCCTCCCCCCTTTACAAGTTTCAAAAAAAGCTTAGAATTTCTCTATTTTTTGGTTTTAAAAGGTCGTATTTTTCCTCAATAAAAAAGGGGACAAAAATGTCACATTAATTTTTCTTTTTTTTTTGATTTCTTTATATTTAAATTAAAAAAAATTCCTTCAAA
>NW_027624290.1:7500-24266 GCF_034508935.2 Berghia stephanieae | reverse complement strand
TTGTTCCGTTAGTTTAGAGCCAGTGTTACTAAGTTACCATGCGTCATTAAGAAGGAAGTGACGTTACGACTATTGAATCCTATTGGTAACAGGGCGACCGGCCAGATTACGATTCGCAACGTCAAATGACCGATCATAATCATCATGCCTGAGTGAGGTGACACGCGGATACATTAATCTTTTTTTTTAATATTAAGCCCAGACACGCTGTTAATAAAGAGCCTAGCTAACGTTACATTTTAAAAATACTTATATCTTAACAAAATAGGCTATGAAGACATTGTCAAAATTATAAATATTACGAACTTATTTTTAATGTGCATACATTATATTGACCAAAAATATTCTTAATAAAGTTTACACTTTTAAAAGAAAACTATAATTTCACCTGCTAATCACTGAAGTTTTAATAGTTTGTAACTTACAAAATGTTTCTTTTTTCATTAAATAAGGGAGATAACTCTTTAAGTGTTAATTGGCCGTCTAAATTGCGATTTCCGGGGCCAAGCATCGAGCATAACGAGCGACCAAATTATGACAAATCCGGAGGCCAAATGATTCAGGATTACGCCCTGGCAGATATTCTAAATAACCATTTATTGAATCAACGAGTCAATACATTAACCTTAATGGGCACGATCTATATTACCTTTCCATGTGCTCGAGGTCATTGGTCACATTGCAAAATGTGTTCAAAGTGACCTACATAGTGAAAAGTGTTCACAGATTTTGAAATATCTAACATCACAATAATAATTGGTCATTATATTCAGCTTGACTCATTGGTATGTTTATAACTTTTGTAAACAAATCAGCGTGTTTACATTTGTAAAGAATATCCAATAGTTGGACAGCAACAAATCATGTGATTGATGACTTGGTTGGACGAAAACATGAATATAGATCGCTCCCATTGAATAAAGGTATGCAAGTTATTCATATATCAATCTGCGAAAAATAGTTTTATAATTTTTTAGATTTGCCAGTAATTCTGTGCTCGATGATCAAAAAATTAACCTTGGCTGTACGGAACAATGTTGATCCACAACCCTAATTTTTTAGAATAGATTATTACGACTTATACATATGTAAACAATAAATTACAGCTCGGCAAATAGTGTAGAAAAGTCGTGACGTCAAATCTTCTACTCTTCCGGTTCCAAATCCTTGGAAGTGTGTATGTAACTAGTCCTTCGGGGGACTATTGATAATGAATAGGTTGCTTATTCAATTTTAAGGTGGCAGAACTATTATAGTAGCAGGATTTATAGATAGATTCTTAAGATGACGGGACGCCAAAGAGCGAGGATGGATGATTTTTATTGACGACCAGCATATATTTTGAAAAGATGATTAGATAGCATCATTCTGAAACCAGAAGGTCATTTACACAAGCTATGTATCCAGTCCTTCGTAAGAATGGTATTACATTCCCAATGAGATTGGAACAAGTTTTTTGAAATCCACACCTTTTTTTAAAACCTTATTTACGTCTCACGTCATTGGTTGATTTAGTCAAAAAGGAAATACAGAGAAACAAAATTCACGAAATTGGTATCATCCTGTTGTTACAGGATTGGTTCACAGGCAGAAAGTAGAATGGACAAAGTTGACGTTACTTTGATCTTTGTTATCATTTCAGGCAGCGAAAGAGGTGATGTTTTCTCATTGTATTCTTTTTAATACAGTGTAGATCTATCTTTAAACATTTTTAGAAAGTCCTTCAGGGCCATAAGGTCCATGAAGCCGGAGTTTATCTCATTTCTGTAGCGTGAAACAGACTAAAGCAATTACTTGCTACTTTAGATAGGACGCGAGTCCAGTGGCGTGGCAAATGCTTACAGTATAAGCTGGTGCCAGAATCAGAAGAAAATTATTTAAAACATTCTATATTTGTAAATACAAACAGAAGAAAATAATTTAAAGAAAAGACTTCCTCAAATAAGTAAGAGGCGGTATTTACTATTTCTCAGTTTTACATTTTTTTAAAATGATGTCTCCAATATTTAAAAGATGGAGCGGTGCCAGGCACCAAATCAACCAATATAGCCACGCCCCTGCGCGAGTCTATCGCTAAGCACTATCTAACATTGTCAGACCCAGCAACCCAATCATAAACTTTAAGAGGTAGTCCATCAGAGTCAAAAGGCCCATAGATTATCCCGGTTTCCATCGCGTGAAACTGACAATATTAATGGGAGCGATCTATATTCATGTTTTCGTCCAACCAGGTCATCAATCACATGATTTGTTGCTTTCTAACAATACGCTTCAACAGTCACTTCCCTCGTAATGACGTATGGTAACTAAGTAACAGGCTCTATACTATCGGAACAATGGCGACGCCCTTTTGAAATATTTCTCCGACGAGCATAAAAGCATATCCAGAGGAAAAAAACATTATAAATCTGATCATGTTTTGACTTTTACACACTCTGATCACAAGACATATGAAAAGTTCTATCCATCATGAAGATTAAAAGGATCGATTTTCTTTGTTTAGAATCATAATGGCCGCCGTTGCTGGGCGACGTGACACCAGACTATTGAATCCATTGGATATTTCATAACATGCTGCTTTGTTTACAAAAGTTATAAACATACTAATGTGTCAAGCTGAACAAAATAACCAATCGTGATGTTCGATCTTTAAAAAGCTGTGAATACTTCTCACTTAGTGGGTCACTTGGAGCACATTTAACAATGTGACCAATGACCCCGAGCACATGGAAAGTTAATATCGATCATGCCCATTGTCATTTAAAAAAATCACGATATCACTCCTTGATCAATCTCGGTCCATTTGCGTATGAATGAAGGCGACACATTATTTTGTGTGTTAGGTACGATTGATCTTTGGGCACAACATCAATTACACGTTTCATGTAATTGATATTCGGGTAATAATTTATTCACAACATTTCGCCAGCCAGATATAATTTGCCAACACACAAAACTGAATGACCTTGACCGTTCATATTCTGATTGATACAATTTAGTGAGATCAACACATAAAAATGGCTGCTTATAAACAATAACAAAGAGCTGAGTGACGTAAATTTGATTCCGTCTTTAGATAGAATGAAGTTGACGTCACTCGGGTCTTTATTAATGTTTTTTGTCATCCGCTCTTATGATTAATTCTCACTAAACTGTATTAACCAGACTATAAACGCTCAAGGTTACACACAGTTTTGTGTGGTGGTCCGTTACACTTCCGGATTGCAATGTTGTGAGCTTCTTAGCCAAGCGCGTGCACTTGGCTAAGAAGCTCACAACATTGCCATCCGGAAGTGTAACGGACCAACACACAAAACGGTGTATGTCTTGAACATTTATAGATAGTTCGAAGATGACGTCATCCATGTCTTTGTTATTGTTTTTCGCCATCCGCGTTTATGAGTACTTCTCACTAAACTGTATTAACCAGACTATAGATAGAATGCGCTTGGCCAAGGGGTTCACAACATTGCCATCCGGAAGTATAACGGACCAACACACAAACTCTGTGTAACCATGAACTTTTATAATCTGGTTAATACAGTTTAGTGAGAACAACTCACCAACGCGGATGGCAAAAACAATAACAAAGGCCTGAGTGACGTCATCTACAAACCTTCCAGGTTACACACAGTTTTGTGTATTGGCCAGTTTTACCTCCGGATGGCAATGTTGTGAACTTTTTAGCCAAGTGCATACTATCTATAGTCTGGATAATACAGTTCAGTGAGTATTACTCATAAATGTGGATGGTAAAAAGCAATAACAATGACCCGAGTGACGTCAACTTCATTCGATCTATACATAGTGTGTGTGTTAATTACGATTGTTTAAGGCTTGAATAGGAGAGTGCCTACTGGCAATCTTATTTTCAAAAACATTCTTTTCATTCTCCAGAAAACCTCGCAAGAACGAATATGCTTTGGACCACTTACCTAGTGACCATTTGGAAAAAGACAACTTGGCGTTCAAATTCTAGAGTAGTTATTATTCTCTAACATTTCGATGGTTCTTTGTGTGTGTGTGTGTGTGTGTGTGTGTGTGTGTGTGTGTGTGTATGTGAGTGAGTTTGTGTGATTGTGTGTGTGTGTTGATGTGTGTATTTGAGAGAGAGAGAGAAAGAGGAGAGAGAGAGAGAGAGAGAGAGAGAGAGAGGAGAGAGAGAGAGAGAGAGAGAGAGAGAGAGAGAGAGAGAGAGAGAGTATATTTAAGTATGTTTAAAATAATATTATGAAGTAATTAGTGCCGGAGTGTGTAGATTATTATTAAAATTCATTTCCGACGTTTTCTATTGTTATATTGTTATTCCATAAATATTGTCCTAAAATAAAACATAATATTGCATTTGAACAGATGGTTTATATATAAGATTCATTTTTTGTTGTTTAACTTATCGGCCAAAGTCCATAGATCTTTTATCATTACATAATATACAATCAACTCACGCTTTATTGTGATATTTGCATTTCAGTTTTTGTTAATACCTATGTTATGACTTACTGAATTATTGTTATATTTTTTTTTCTATTGTTGAAAATTGTTACCTTTCAACTGAATAAAATAAATTATGAAATCATTTTTTTTATCATTTTGTCATTCATTTTCAATTCAAAAAATTCTGAATATCCTATCAATGACCGATTTATTCAAATTCAGATACTCTAATGGCAGAGGGGAGGGGATTGGGGGGGGGGGGGGGGGGGGGGGGGGGGGGGGGTGAGGGACTGGAGACACAATTTTTCAATCGTTGGGTCGCGATTTCATCATCATCATCATCATCATCATCATCATCATCATCATCATCATCATCATCATCATCATCATCATCATCATCATCATCATCATCATCATCATCATCATCATCATCAGCAGCAGCAGCAGCAGCAGCAGCAACAACACAGCCTCACCCACGCTGGATCAGGGTAAAGGCCACCAAGACGTCCTCTAAATCCCTCGTCCCCCCGACACTTTATTCTACACTATTACTTTCCTCCTCTATGAATGTCCCTTTCCATCACTCTATCCCAAGAAACCCGTGGCCCTTTTCTTGTTATCGGCCAATATGGATCTCGGCAATCTAGTCAAAATTTTGTTATGCTAATATTTTTCTTGATTTTGAACCCAATTAATCCGTCTCTTCTCGGCATCATCTCTTATCTGACTCTTTCCTTTTCTTCCTCATACTTCTTAGTTGGTAATCAGATCAGTTTATCATATTATAAATGGTTGTCTTAAAGTCTTGTTGAAGGTTACATCAGGTCTGCAATCACAACATTCATGCCCTAAGACCTTAAAGATATTCAACACTGCTGGAAAAGGGAAATGTTGCTGTTGGAAGCCCGAAGAAATAAATACCAATTGGAAATAAAAGGAAGCTTCACTTTTTTCGACAAATACAGATACTGTGGAAGTTTAAAGCCATCCTCAGGTCTCTCATTCGTCTTCATTGTTCATTCATCGTGTTTTATTGATAAAGGAAACACCCGAAACGTCGACACTATCTGTCTTCGTAGATTAAATGGAAGACTGCTTTTCATTTCCTATTTGTTATTTAAAGGTATTAAAGAAACGTCTTCGGGGGGGGGGGGGGGGGGGGGGGGGGGTAGGTAAGACATGATACAATATATAGCGCAATATCCACTATATTTTGTCTTCACTGCATTATTCAAGGATTTTTTACTAACATCACCATTGAAAATGTAGGACGTTCACAGTCAGGGAGACCGTTACATTTTTTTTGGACAGATTATCGCTGTTACTGACCTTGTTCTTGTTTTACGAACATTGTAAGAGAATTTGACGAAAAAAACATTTTCCAAGGACTCAACTTTGTCTGCCACTGCGGGACTCAAACCAGAGACACACGGGTCAGACACTGAGTGTCATAGGACAAATCCACAAAGTTGTATATAGGAAACCAAATGAAGGGAATGAGTGTAGTCATAGTCATATGAACAAAACCATTGCACACGACATAAAGGACAACCAGGATAGGGAGTAAGGTGAAAAACAACACAAAACGCTGTGCTGGGAATTAACACAAACATGCGAGTCGTGTATTCCAAAATGATGCTAAGCTGTTAAAAGCTGTGGACTATAAAAATTAATAAACAAAATGAATATAACAGCTTCAGAGCTGTATGAAGATTTTGGAATGTAAACAAGTTGAAAGGACCTACCGAATATTTCTCTGCTTCGGACCCGGTTTATTTAGTCTTGTATTTACGTTTTCATTGTTCTTGTTGTTGGCTAAAGAAAGGTTTTGAGCCCGATACATTCCGTGTTTGGTATTTTGTTCTTTTTCAAAGCTGTTATATTGATTTTTGTTTATTCCTTGATTCATATATTCTTGCGTTTTGAAATTTCTAACGAGTTCCCAATCGTTGCACAAGGCTTGTGATTGCATGATGAGGACAATTTTGGATAACAACATGCCAGAAATCTTTTATTCTATGTATGCCTTCAACGATTTTGTATTTTACATTGCTGATTGAAAGGCATTATAACAATTTTAAAGAATCAAAACAATTCAATAAATAAAGTGTCCTGTGTTGACGGATGAAAATGGTGCTGCTTGAAGCTCGAAAGAAAGGGACATCCTTGAGAAAGCATTTTCACTCATTGTGATCCTGAGCGTTCACGACCGCCTGTGGATATGCAGGTAAAATGAAGAAGAAATTACTTGTTATAAATTGAAAGTCACTGACCAGGTCAATATATTATTGATACTCTTAATTGTGTAACCTTCGTACCATCATCTCTAATCTCTTCCTGAGCAATTATTTTCCATATGTATGTCCAAAAAAAAAGGCCATTAAAGCATATAATTAGGAAGACATGTTTTTCAAAATCGATACGTGTGGAGGTTTTTTGGTGGGTGGGTAGGCCGTTTAATTATTCCCTAACCATATCTTCTAAATCCGGTAAATATATTTTATCGTCGGTACAGGTGTCCTTCATGGCTTCAACGTATTATATTTATACCATGCATATGAATATTGATCTTCAATGTATTTGTTCTTTTTATACATTGTCTGATAATCTAAATTGCTGAGATCTCCATGTTATGGGAATGCTCTCATATACAAATTAGCATGTCTGATAACCGAACGGAATTATGGGCCCGATTTAACATTGCTCAATAGACTGTATTTTGCGTTGGTTTGAGAGTACATTCATTACAATGGGCCATAACAATTTGGATTATCAGACCTACAAATAAGTAAACGTCGTCTCAAACCAATGACAATAAATACGTTCTATGACAAATATGATACGTGCAATTGTGTTCGGTCATCTGACTTATCAAGATATGAATGGAGATTCTTTTGCAGGATATGCTAACAATCGTTCGAATGTTGAAACGAGTTTTGAAATTTTAAGTTCAGTACTATCTAATTCTAAAATTTGTGAAGAATATTAAAAAAAAAACAACAAAAAAAAAAAAAACAACAAATAAATAAAACAAGACAAAACAAAAAAAAAGTAACACACACACAACACACACACACACACAAACACACACGCGCGCGCGCACACGCATATATATATATATATATATATATATATATTATATATGTGTGTGTGTGTGTGTGTGTGTGTAGTGTGTGTGTGTCCATACTCGTCAAAAGAATGAGTGCATCGTTTAAGGGCTAATCCACACCGGAGACTCCGACGACCCGGCACCGCCGTCTTCTGCCGTCTTCCGGATAAAGACGTCGGGCACGGACAAAATACTAAGAATAAAGAGAAGAGCCGATAGACCTACCCAAACCAAGCTCGTAAAAAAAACGGCAGAGGACGTCGGATGCTTGGTATGGCGGCTCTTCTCTTTCTTCTTATTATTTTGTCCGTGCCCGACGTCTTTATCCGGAAGACGGCAAAGTCCACTAAGGTGAAAACAACTCACAACATTTATACAGGCGAACATAGTTATCGTTATACAAGTGTTTGCGTGGGTGATTTGGGTGAGTTGTTTTATTGTGGCTAGGTAAACAAAATCTTCGAAAATCGCGTCCAGATGCCAAGTTTCTATATTGGACAGACAAAAAAGTGTGTTTTACTTGATTAGTCCGTTCAAAGTGCCGTGCGCTGAAGTGAATTTTACACCGAGTTCCGCAAGGTGAAGGTAGTCAGTAACTCACGGTCAAGGCAGTTTTGCAAGGTGAAGGTAGTCTTTATCTCAGGGTCAAGGTCAATCATAACATCCTGTCTGTTGTCAAGCCAACGGGAAAGCTTCTCCGAATCCACCAATATGAGGCTTTGGGTTGTGAAATTGATTGAAGCTTTATTCAATTTGACTCATTGTCATTGAAAATTCTGTTTCCTTTTCATATCAAATTTAATCTTTATGAAATAAGTTTATTTAAGTTTGACTTTGAGTTCTGTCTTATCATTTGAAATAATGTCTAGGCTGCATGGTAATTGTATGCGGAATCAATAGCTAGACAAATGCATTGAGTTTTTTTCCAAGGAATTAACCCAATCGAAACCGTACGGTGCTCTTATTGGCTAACCAACCAGCGGCCTCGATGAGAAAAATATCCGCCATTGAGACGTTGGCTGGGAATCGCGTTACTATAGTAAACAAGCGCTGATCGGCCGTTCATGAAAACAAGTTGCTGCTCGCTCGTTTAACTCAAAATTATTCAAAACAATCTCTCTAAAATGATATAAATGTGACTTCTTAAGGTTTTCTTCACGGTCAAAACCACACAACATTCTATTAATGATTACGTCCGAGGCAAAAAGGAATATTGACAGGTCAACCGAGAGTTGAACTTGTGAGACGACAAACATCAATGCGAGGTGTAGCGAGAGTCAAGCTATTGTTTGTCTTGTCCTGTTCTATATAGATAGAATGCGCTTGGCCAAGGAGTTCACAACATTGCCATCCGGAAGTATAAAGGACCAACACACAAACACTGTGTAACCATGGACGTTTATAGTCAGGTTAATACAGTTTAGTGAGAACAACTCACAAACGCGGATGGCAAAAACAATAACAAAGGCCTGAGTGACGTCATCTGCATACTATCTATAGAGAAAGGGATAAATAGTATAGCCTCGTGTGTGAGTGGTTGCGTGTCATAGTCATGTTTTTAAATTGTTTCTGTTGTTTATGTTTGTTGTGATGACTCTCTCACACTCAATTTCAATGCCGAAAGAGGAATTCCCGCACACAAGAAAGGGGAATTGGGGTGGTATTTGGCATGCATATTGTATAGTATCTAGTTCTAAATAGATAACTGATTAGAATTATATTATGATATATAAACACAATGCCAAATACAGTTCCGAAGTTTCCTTATTTCAAATGAAGTAAAGCTCAAAAACCTAATGGTAGTGATTATAGTACTGGTGTTAGTGAGGTGATGTGGTGTTGGTGGTGGTTGTAGTTGTAGTAGTAATAGTGATGATGATGTGGTGGTGGTGATGATTGTAGTTGTAGTAGTAGTGGTAGTGATGATGATGTGGTGGTGGTTGTAGTTGTAGTAGTAGTGGTACTGGTAATGATATGGTGGTGGTGGTGGTTGTAGTAGTAGTGGTAATGATGCGGCTATGTGGTCTAGTAGTATGACACTCGCTTTCGGATCGGAAGGTCCTGGGTTCGAGCCTCGCGCTCGGCGCATAGTTGAGTCCTTGGAAAAGGCTCTTTACTCACATTCTCTCACCGTACTCAGGTGTAAAATGAGTACCTGGCCGTTAACAGAGTTGTCTTTGTCCGAAAAATTGTAATATATCGCCTAACAGGCGTCATGTCCTGTCCTACATGTTAAATGTTGACCAGGGACCCCTTGTAGAGCGCTTTGAGCACATTAAGTAGATATTGCACTATATAAAGCTCAATTTAAAAAAAAATATGTCAATGATGATGATATGGTGGTGGTGGTTGCAGTAGTAGTAGTGGTAGTGATGATAATGTGGTGGTGGTTGTAGTTGTAGTAGTAGTGATAGTGATAATGATGTGGTGGTTGTTGTAGTAGTAGTGGTAGTGATGATGATGATGATGTGGTTGTGGTGGTTGTAGTAGTAGTTGTAATGGTGATGATATGGTGGTAGTGGTGGTTGCAGTAGTAGTGGTAGTGATGACGATGTGGTTGTGGTGGTTGTAGTAGTAGTGGTAATGGTAATGATATGGTGGGAGTGGTGGTTGTAGTAGTAGTGGTAATGGTAATGATATGGTGGTGGTTGTAGTAGTAGTGGTCGTGATGACGATGTGGTTGTGGTGGTTGTAGTAGTAGTGGTAGTGATGATTATGTGCTGCTGGTGGTGCAGTAGTGGTAGTGATAATAATAATAATAATAATAATAATAATAATAATAATAATAATAATAATAATAATAATAATAATAATAATCTTTATTGTCCAAATTAAAGGCAATTCATGTGAGGTAAACAATGCTCAGTTTGGTTCATGGTATGAACATCAACACATTAAAAAATACAAACACAGCCATACACGAACATACACGCTTGCACATTGTTTCTACACATGTATACAAAAGAAATGAGCGTACATACAAACACATATACATACATACATACATGCAGACATACATACATACATACATACATACATACATACATACATACATACATACATACATATATATATATACAGGCACACAGACAGACAGATAGAACGATACGATATATTTGCTGGGAAAGCAGATAACCATATTATAAATATAGTGTCTTATATTAAGAAGAAGATGGCAATGGTTGTGATGATGATGATGATGATGATGATGATGATGATGATGATGATGATGATGATGATGATGATGATGACTACGATAATGATGATGATGATGATGATGATGATGATGATGATGATGATGATGATGATGATGATGATAACGACGGCGGCAATGTCGATGATGATGATTCACGACACTGCTTCTCTAATGATGTGGTGCTGGTGGTTGTGGTAGTAGTGGTAGTGATGCTATTGTGGTGGTGGTTGTAGTAGTTGAGGTAGTGATGATGTGGTGGTGGTTGTAGTAGTAGTGGTGGTGGTGGTTGTGGTAGTAGTGGTAATGATGATGATATGGTGGTGGTGGTTGCAGTAGTAGTGGTAGTGATGACGATGTGGTTGTGGTGATTGTGGTAGTAGTGGTAGTGATGATGATGTGCTGGTGGTGGTGTAGTAGTAGTGGTAGTGATAATGATGTGGGGCTGGTGGTTGTAGTAGTAGTGTTAGTGATGATATTGTGGTGGTGGTTGTAGTAGTAGATGATGTGGTGGTCGGAAAACACATGACAAGTTATTATAATACATGATTACACACATTCTCTAACTTCATTTTTTGACAGCTTCAATGTGCCATAAATATACGCAACAGTTCTGAAACATTTTATTGTGGATTTTGATATTGTTTGTTGTTTTTCTTGTGTCGTTATGTTGACATAGAGACCGAATGAATGGTAATGACTACATTCTCAGCCAACAATAAAATGGCGCTGAATGCTTTCATTGGTGGACACTTTTTACGCTTCGTACGTATTCTCATTCGTTTAATTCTATGGTTTTTTCAAAACTTTAATGTCAAAAACATAGGCTTGAAAAATCTTTGGATGTTCAATTCTTTGAACGTTAGAATTTTATCCATTTCTATTTCAAACGCTCTGAAGCACAACAACCATTTTCATCTTTAGCACAAAGCATGAGTTTAGTGGGGAATGGGAAAAGAGACACTTTCGGAAAGAAGTGGTCCCTGTCGAGCGACGTTATTTTATCAATGCTATGTTACTTTTCTTTAAATGTTTTCGATAACGAATAATTTTCTAAGAGTGTTGCCTAAAACTTAAAGAAAGAACAGATAAAGAGAACACAGGATCAGCCTGCACAGGATTAATCTCCAATGTTGTTTGGATGAACCCGAAAGTGTCGATATATCTAGATCACAATTAAGAGGACATGGCAACAGTGCGTTGACTCAGCTGAAAGCAGAAATTATTATCTGTTCAAATTCCCCAGAAGTTTTAGTTCATGAAAATGAATTGTGTAGCTACACTGTCAAAATTAGAAGGAAAGCAACGCATGTTGCTTTTTCTTTGCAGTTGTGACCACGCATAAACTCTCCCTAAATTAAATGTTCTTAGTGCTCCCCTTCGTCTTAGGACTGAACTTCTCTACTTCATCCCAGTCACGACCAAGCCTATAGCCACATATCATTCATAATTCATGCCTAAGTTAGCTGGTGACAGTGTGTGTGTCGTGATATACTCAGTGATACAACCTTAGGATCAAAATTTGCACGCCAAAGATTTTTCCAATATTCTCACTCGATTCTGATAATGCAACAGGAGTTTACCTTCTGGGTGCGGATTGCGTATGTGTATGTGTATATATTTGTATGAAGTGGGTAGGAAGGTATTGACAGACATGGATAAAAAATTATTACATCCATCTTTAAAATAAAAAGAGAGATTCTTTTGGCGTGTTATGTGAAGTGTTTCTATTTGTCTATGACACTTTGAATTGTTTTATCATTTTCTCAGCATTTTAAAATTCAATAAAAAATATAACAATAATAATAATAATAAAAATAATAATAATAATAATAATAATAATAATAATAATATAATAATAATAATAATAATAATAATAATAATAATAATAATAATAACAACAACAATAATAATAATAATAATAATAATAATAATAATAATAATAATAATAATAATAATAATAATAATAATAATAATAATAATAATAATATGGATGGAGAGCCACGAAAAAAGTAGGATCATTAATAGGAGATAAGGACGATGTAGAGAGAAGCAAAAGTTTATCGACGGCTGCATTGAATAAATTACGACATAATGGATTAGAAAAGATAAAATAAAATTAGATACTAAAATCAAATAATAAACAGCCCTTGTAAAATCCGTGCTTACATACAACTGCGGAACATGGGCACTGATTGGAGCCGAAGAGCAAAGATTAGACAGATTACATAGAAAACAAGTGAGAAGAGTCCTGAATATACGATACCCCACAAAAAGCAATAAAATACTGTATGAAAAATGTAATGAAAGACCCTTATCCATTCAAATCCTGGAGGCAAGATGGCGACTTCTTGGGCATACACACAGAAGAGATGAAAATATACCAGCTAATAAAGCCATGAATACGTTTTTCACCCCATCTGGACACCAGAAATATCAAGGTAGACCACCCACGTCGATCTATACTGTCCTCAATCGAGACCTAAAACGCCTTCAAAATAACAAAGAATTAAAATCAAAGGTAGACCTTATGAACTTAGCATCCACAGCAAAAGACCGTGAACTGTGGAAGGAAATGACACAGAGAGAGGCAGTCGAGGCGTCCCGATCGGATGATTAGGAAGCGAAAGGCCTTGGCAGTATCTACGTACACGGTAACCGGGCATCTAGCCTCAGGATCTACGTATACGGTAGCTCTGGTAACTGGTTTGCCGCTACAATATCAGCAATGAATGGACCTCGCTCTGTATATATATATATATATATATATATATATATATATATATATATATATATATATGTGTGTGTGTGTGTGTGTGTGTGTGTGTGTGTGTGTGTGTGTCCGTGTGTTATTTTTGAAAATCAAACAATTAATTTAACCCTTTAAAGGCGATATTCAAGGTTACCGTGTATAAATGTTACCGTATACGTAGATCCTGAGGCTAGGTGCCCGGTTAGTAACGAAAATAATGATACCAAAATATCTGCGATTTTCCTCTTTATAACGAAGTTATACATCTTTAATTGAACCCCCTAAAACTTTTAGTAAAAGCGAACGGCAATTTCCAGTCATAACTGTCTTATGGATGAGTTGGGTCACAATTTGACTCCCACTGCTGCTGCTCACTAAGCTGCCTGAAGTTACCGTGTACGTAGACAGTCCGTTATTGTTATTTATGATTTAAGGGCATTAATTTAAGAAACACTTGGTCCAATCTATATGATACTGATATTATATATTATGATGTGATGTACAGTACAGCATGCTCTAAATATTAGATGTAGCCTACTTCAGCTCTATACGTTCAAAGCGTTCTAACCCAACAGCAACAATGAAAGTAATAAAAAAAATATTTGACTGAGTGAATGCTGTTGCTGACCAGTTATTTATTTTGCACATGAGAGTGAAAAGATTATCGGAGATTTTTTTTTTCACTAGGAACAGATAATGAAGATGATGGTGATGATAATTATGATGATGATGATGATGATGATGATGATGATGATAATAATAATAATAATGATAATAATAATAATGATAATAATAATAATAATAATAATAATAATAATAATAATAATAATAATAATAATAATAATAATAATAATATAATAATAAATTCATAATTATAATGATAGAAATTTATTGTCCAAAGAAATGGAAATTCATTTTGTTCACATTAATTCCAATATATAGATAGAATGCGCTTGGCCAAGGAGTTCACAACATTGCCATCCGGAAGTATAACGGACCAACACACAGACTCTGTGTAACCATGAACTTTTATAGTCTGGTTAAATCAGTTTAGTGAGAACAACTCACAAGCGCGGATGGCAAAAACAATAACAAAGGCCTGAGTGACGTCATCTGCATACTATCTATAGTACAATGCGATTGATCTATAGATAGAATGCGCTTGGCCAAGGAGTTCACAACATTGCCATCCGGAAGTATAACGGACCAACACACAAACTCTGTGTAACCATGAACTTTTATAGTCCGGTTAATACAGTTTAGTGAGAACAACTCACAAACGCGGATGGCAAAAACAATAACAAAGGCCTGAGTGACGTCATCTGCATACTATCTATATTCATGTAATCGTCCTAACAAGTCATCAATCACATGATTTGTTGCTGTCCAACGATTGGATATTTCTTAATAAATGTAAACACGCTGCTTTGTTTATGAAAGTTATAAACCCATGTGTCAAGCCCAACTGAATAACCAATCATGATGTTTGTATATTATTTCAAAACTGTGAACACTTTTCCCTATGTGGGTCACTTTGAGCACATTTTGCAATGTGACCGATGACCTCACATTCACATAGGCTACATCCACATGAACACTCAACCACACACATACACAATTGACTCATTAATAAAACGCATCAATCAATTAGAAACAAACATTATTTAACATCAGAGAAGGAAACATGCATAGATAATAACTAAACAAATAATCACCAAGATGATGAATTTGTGCCGCCCACAGCGGGACTCGATCCCTCTACCTCAAGGTTACAAGCTGGGCGTCATGGTACATCTGGTGCAGGAACACTTTGATGTCGTTCTTGTCACAGTAAACGTTGTTCACAATTATCTTATTAAATTTTATTTTATTAAGAACTGAATTAATCACACTCCAGTTATATTTCGGTAGGCTTAAATAAACTTTACCTTCTAATATTAGATCGTCTTTCCTTTTATAGCCTTTCCTCGAATTAATTTCTAATGAGTGAATACTTTTCGTTCTACATTCTGTCACGTATTATAAAAGCTGATAGGTCTTTCATTCTACACTCACTTCTCTCTACAATCTATGCCGGACGGCCAGTCGCTACATTCCTTATATATACTGGAAGATTTTTATCTTTTGGGACTTTGTGGATATTTTATCTCCACCATCAAGACGCCGGAGCTTTTACCTTTGACTGTATAATCTACAAGGATCAAATCTGAGCCCGCTGTCGAAGAACTATACAATAACCCCTTACCAATTGCCTGGAAGTGGAACTTTACGAGCCCGAGCCTGTTATCAGAAGAATATATTATCCAAGCCTGTCAACTGCCTGGAAACGTAAACTTACGAAGCTGACATATCATCATAAGTTACGTCATATATTCACATTTCTATTTGTAACTGCCACAATCACTATTTATATCTTTTCATTAAATTTCATCTTTATTTTTATTTCATTTTAAACAAATCGTTAATTGTTTTTCATTTATAGTAACTAGTAAATTCTGGGGCCTCATTCTACATATATCTTTATTCATAGTCGAGTAGCTCTTTACTCACTTGAGACCATGACAGTTCTCTTCCAATAGACACTTAGGTAACCACGCCTTTCGGACAGTCGTCATAATGTAAACACTCGTAGTGATTAGTTAACATAGCGAACTACACAGGCTTTATTATCGATGGTATGTGTCTAAGTAAAATACCCACCGTTCTACCACTTAACAAATAGATTCAACACAGAAAACTATAGATAGTATGCAGATGACGTCACTCAGGCCTTTGTTATTGTTTTTGCCATCCGCGTTTGTGAGTTGTTCTCACTAAACTGTATAGATAGAATGCGCTTGGCCAAGGAGTTCACAACATTGCCATCCGGAAGTATAACGGACCAACACACAAACTCTGTGTAACCATGAACTTTTATAGTCTGGTTAATACAGTTGAGTGAGAACAACTCACAAACGCGGATGGCAAAAACAATAACAAAGGCCTGAGTGACGTCATCTGCATACTATCTATTAACCAGGCTATAAAAGTTCATGGTTACACAGATTTTGTGTGTTGGTCAGTTATACTTCCTGATGGCAATGTTGTGAACTCCTTGGCCAAGCGCATTCTATCTATATGAAAATTTAAATGTTTATAATATGATCGAGAAAATCGTGTGATATCAATCTAGTCACCCATTGGGCGGTAATAATACGATAACAATGATCAAAAATAGGTCGATTACATTCACGTTATTGTTTATAAACAACCATCTATGTTTGTCCGAGCACGTGTGA
>NW_027624289.1:32500-67122 GCF_034508935.2 Berghia stephanieae | reverse complement strand
TGATACAGTTATATCATTTTTGGTCATACCAACGATGGTAGAGTCTATATATTTTTGGTCATACCAGCGATGGTAGAGTCTATATCATTTTTGGTCATACCAACGATGGTACAGCTATAAATTTTGGTCATACCAATGATGGTAGAGCCATCATTTTTGGTCATACCAACGATGGTACAGCTATATCATTTTGGTCATACCAACGATGGTACAGCTATATCATTTTTGGTCATACCAACGATGGTACAGCTATCATTTTTGGTCATACCAATAGTACAGCTATCATTTTTGGTCGTTTGGTCATACCAACGATGGTAGAGCTATCATTTTTGGTCATACCAACGATGGTACAGCTAACTTTTTTGTTCATACCAATGGTACAGCATATCGTTTTTGGTCATACCAACGATGGTACAGCTATATCATTTTGGTCATACCAACGATGGTAGAGTCTATATCATTTTTGGTCATACCAACGATGGTACAGCTATATCATTTTTGGTCATACCAACGATGGTACAGCTATCATTTTTGGTCATACCAACGATGGTACAGCTTTATCATTTTTGGTCATACCAACGTTGGTACAGCTATATCATTTTTGGTCATACCAACGATGGTAGAGGCTATATCATTTTTGGTCATACCAACGATGGTAGAGCTATCATTTTTGGTCATACCAACGATGGTAGAGCTATCATTTTGGTCATACCAACGATGGTACAGCTATCATTTTGGTCATACCAACGATGATACAGCTATATCATTTTTGGTCATACCAACGATGGTAGAGGCTATATCATTTTTGGTCATACCAACGATGGTAGAGCTATCATTTTTGGTCATACCAACGATGGTAGAGCTATCATTTTTGGTCATATCAACGATGGTAGAGCTATCATTTTTGGTCATACCAACGATGGTACAGCTATCATTTTTGGTCATACCAACGATGGTACAGCTATATCATTTTGAGACATACCAACATTGCTACAGCTATCATTTTTGGTCATACCAATGGTACAGCTATCAGTTTTGGTCGTTTGGTCATACCAACGATGGTAGAGCTATCATTTTTGGTCATAACAACGATGGTAGAGTATATCATTTTTGGTCATACCAACGATGGTACAGTTATCATTTTTGGTCATACCAACGATGGTAGAGTCTATATCATTTTTGGTCATACCAATGATGGTAGAGCTATCATTTTTGGTCATGCCAACGATGGTACAGCTATCATTTTTGGTCATACCAACGATGGTACAGCTATATCATTTTTGGTCATACTAACGATGGTACAGCTATCATGTTTGGTCATACCAACGATGGTACAGCTATATCATTTTTGGTCATACCAACGATGGTACAGCTATATCATTTTTGGTCATACCAACGATGGTAGAGTCTATATCATTTTTGGTGATAGCAACGATGGTACAGCTATATCATTTTTGGTCATACCAACGATGGTACAGCTATCATTTTTAGTCATACCAACGATGGTACAGCTATAATTTTTGGCCATACCAACGATGGTAGAGCTATATCATTTTTGGTCATACCAACGATGGTACAGCTATCATTTTTGGTCATACCAACGATGGTACAGCTATATCATTTTTGGCCATACCAACGATGGTACAGCTATATCATTTTTGGTCATACCAACGATGGTACAGCTATCATTTTTGGTCATACCAACGATGGTACAGCTATCAATTTTGGTCATACCAACGATGGTACAGCTATCAATTTTGGTCATACCAACGATGGTACAGCTATATCATTTTTTTCATACCAACGATGGTACAGTTATATCATTTTTTTCATACCAACGATGGTACAGTTATATCATTTTTTTCATACCAACGATGGTACAGTTATATCATTTTTTTCATACCAACGATGGTACAGTTATATCATTTTTTTCATACCAACGATGGTACAGTTATATCATTTTTTTCATACCAACGATGGTACAGTTATATCATTTTTTTCATACCAACGATGGTACAGTTATATCATTTTTGGTCATACCAACGATGGTACAGTTATATCATTTTTTTCATACCAACGATGGTACAGTTATATCATTTTTTTTCATACCAACGATGGTACAGTTATATCATTTTTTTCATACCAACGATGGTACAGTTATATCATTTTTTCATACCAACGATGGTACAGTTATATCATTTTTGGTCATACCAACGATGGTACAGTTATATCATTTTTTTCATACCAACGATGGTACAGTTATATCATTTTTGGTCATACCAACGATGGTACAGTTATATCATTTTTGGTCATACCAACGATGGTAGGGGAGGACGGTGAGAAGTGGACACGGGAGAAGTGGGACAGATCAATATCTCGTTTATATTTGGACCAAAATATCATGTACCGCAATGAAACCCTCTTATCTCCGTGTTATTTTATATCTAACTTCCTTTCAGCACGTGACAGTAACCAGATTCCGCGAAATTGAAACCACACCTTGAAACGTTTATTTTGTATTCTCTCAATCCGTTGGATCCCTTCCTTGATTCACCTTCCACTGACACATTTAAGGTAAGTTCACATAATGTTTTTATTTTACTTCAAGTTTTGTTCATTAGTTTTTGTTTTTTGAGTTTAGCAAGCAAGCTAGATTGGATTTACTACCATTGACTACCTATGGTGAGAAGTGGGACAGGTTCTACGTTGTTGTCCCACTTCTCACCACTCCTGTCCCACTTCTCCCTGTCTCTATGCTCTATATTAGCACATTAATAGGATGTTTTCAAGTTTCTAATAATTTGATTTAAAGACACTCTTTGTTTTATTTTACTTTCAGTTTGCTTTTACAATGGGACGAAAGTACAATAGGAAAACAAACACGCCTCATGTAAATGCGGGTGTCATCGCCGTTGGAATTCAACGAGTATTGAAAGGGGAACCTGTAAGACAGGTTGCGCCTGACCTTGGAATGTCGAAGTCTGCCCTTCATCGGTTTGTCTTGAAATTTAAGCAAAATAATGAAGACATAAATAGCGTTGTTCCAAATTACCAACATGCAATGATATTCACAGCAATTCAAGAAGCTGAGCTTGCATCTTATCTCATAAAATGTTCATCAATGTTTTATGGTTTGACAACCGAGACTGCAAGAGTTCTTGCGTACAGAGAAGAACAATATAAAATCCCCACCAGCTTGGAAGAAAAACAAAAAAGCAGGCCCTGATTGGCTGAATGGATTTTTAGAAAGAAATTCAAACGTGTCTTTACGGCAACCAGAGGCAACTTCCATTGCAAGGAGCACAGCATTCAACCAGTGCAACGTGACAACGTTATTTGAAAACCTTAAAGAAGTTTACCATGCCACACAAACGACGCCTTTCAACGTCTACAACTTGGATGAAACTGGGTTGACAACAGTTCACCGTCCCCTAAGGTCATCGCCCAAATTGGGATAAAACAAGTTGGACAAGTAACATCCCAAGACAGAGGAGAGCCTGTCACTTTGTGTGGGATTGTTTCTGCAGCTGGAACGAGTTTGCCCCCAGTGATGGTTTTTCCTAGGAAAAAGGACAATCATCTCTTCACAAGAGACGCTCCGCCTGGAACTAAAGTATTAACCCATGCATCTGGTTCTGGTTGGATGAACGGAGAACTCTTTGTCAAAACGTTGGAGCATTCCATCAACTATACTGCTCCATCTAAAGACAAACCTGTTATCCTGATATGCGACAACCATGAAAGCCACATCTCCATACGTACCAGCTTTAGAACTGGCACGGGAAAAATGTGTTCATATCATTACTCTACCCCCTCACACTTCACAAAAGACACAACCATTGGACAGAACTGTATATGGACCTTTAAAGTGCTATTTCAATTCAGCATGCGATTCATGGTTGTTGCAACATCCAGCCAAGCCAATCACCATTTATGAAATGGGAAAACTTATGGGCGATGCATGGATTCAAGCTGCAACTCCAGCTAACATTATTTATGGTTTTCGGGCTAGTGGCATCTGGCCATTGAATGAGCATATTTTCACTAATGACATGTTTCTGCCTGCTCAGGTTACTGACCGACCTCTTGTAGACTCAAGATTTCCTCAGTCAGAAACCAGCGCTTGTGCAATCCTCGAAAACTCAACATGCACGATTGACCCGCCACCTCATTCTGAGCAATCAGATCGAATCAACCATAAGAACCCCTCCCCAAGAACACCGATCAAGTCAATCAACTCCACAATCACAACCTGTGCTGCAGGGATTCTTTTCACGGGTTCAAGCTCGAACAGCTTGACAAGGGAGGAAACCAATCCTATAAATGTCCCCCATGCTGCTGGTATTCTGTTCACACAACCCAGAGTAATCACGACATCCTCGCAACCCTTTTCTGGTGCTTCAGATGTTGAACCATGTTCTCCTGCTCCTGCTATTGCTGCTACCCCATCAGTCAGACATCATAGTTCTTTAGCTTCAACTTCAACTGCCTTCGAAATAAGCCCTGCCGAATACAGAGGATACCCTAAAGTAAGAAAAATGCTTTTACTTTTACATACTCCGATAGCGAGAAAAGAGGCAAATAGATAAAATAAGGGAATTGAGAAACTTGAGAGAGAGAGAGAGAGAGAGAGAGAGAGAGAGAGAGAGAGAGAGAGAGAGAGAGAGAGAGAGAGAGAGAGAGAAAAGAGATAGAGAGTGAGAGGTACGTGGCGGGACACGCGCACATACATGCACACATACACGCACACACACACACAAACGCATTGATAGAAAGATGTATCCATTTCATGCATCTTTTTCATTATAATCATATATAATGTTCATTCCGTTCTCCAGGCAGCTCCTCGCAAGATATCAACCAAAGGAAGAAAATGAGGGAAGAGCATGATTGCAACTTCATCACCACAATTTAAGATATTAAAGATTGCAAAGGAGCGAAAGAACCCCAAAAAACCACCAGCATTATCAACGAAAAAGACCCTGTTTCCTGCAGATTCAGATGAAGATGATCTTTCTTTAGAAGACATTCTGTTTGATGATAATGATAGCGAGCATGATAGTGAGAGTGAATGTGAGTAACCTACTGTAAGTCTGGGTCTTGTGGCTGGTGCGAACATTGGTGACTATGTGGTGATTGAGTTTGATTCAAAAACAAGCAAAGTATATTATGTTGGGTGTGTGTTGAACGAGAGGGATGAAGATGGGGATTATGAGGTGGAGTATCTAAGGAAGAAAACGTTGAAAGTGAAAGATTCCTTAGCCACAGGTGTCAGCTTCACTCGGGCATCAACAGAAGACATTCACAGTGTCCCTGAAGATCAAATCAAAGCGATCTTGCCTCCTCCCACTAAAGCTGGAACAACAAGAAGAACAGAGAGCACAATTGTGTTTAAAGTTAATTTTGGGCAATTGCCCATTCGCTGATTGGACCGACAGAAATTGCTGTTGTCCTTGTGTTTTGTTTTAATGCATCAATAAATTGCTGTCCCACATCTCCCCACACTGTCCCACCTCTCACTTTGACTTGTCCCACTTCTCCCAAGATTGTCCCACTTCTCCCTTGACTATATGTAATTTTTCTTGTAAATTAAAAGTAATAAAATCAATGTTGTTATGACTTTAAAAGTGATTAAAAGGCGTGAGGAATGTTTTACTTTGTTATGGAATAAACTCATTGTCAATGGACACATTAAAATAAAAAATATGACGATTTTAGTGAGATCTCATTTTTTTTGTCCCACTTCTCACCACCCTCCCCTACAGCTATATCATTTTTGGTCATACCAACAATGGTACAGCTATCATTTTTAGTCATACCAACGATGGTACAGCTATATCATTTTTGGTCATACCAACAATGGTACAGCTATCATTTTTAGTCATACCAACGATGGTACAGCTATATCATTTTTAGTCATACCAACGATAGTACAGCTATATCATTTTGGTCATACCGACGATGGTAGAGTCTATTTCATTTTTGGTCATACCAACGATGGTACAGTTATATCATTTTTTCATACCAACAATGGTACAGCTATATCATTTTGGTCATACCTGTCACAGTAAAGGTTGTTCACAATTATCTTATTAAATTTTATTTTATTAAGAACTGAATTCATCTCACTCCAGTTATATTTCGTTAGGCTTAGATAAACTTTACCTTCTAATATTAGATCGTCTTTCCTTTTATAGCCTTCCCTCGAATTAATTTCTAATTAGTGAATACTTTTCGTTCTACATTCTGTCACGTAGCCACTTATTATAAAAGCTGATAGGTCTAACATTCGACACTCACTTTCTCTCCACAATCTATGCCGGACGGCCAGTCGCTCTATTCCTATATATATACTGGAAGATTTTTATCTTTTGGGACTTTGTAGATATTATATCTACGCCATTAAGACGCCGGAGCTTTTAACTTTGATTGTATAATCTTCAAGGATCAAACCCAAGCCCGCTGTCAAAGGACTACACAATAACTTCTTACCAATTGCCTGGAAGTGGAATTTTACGAGTCCAATCCTGTTATCAGAGGAATAGATCATCCAATCCCATCAACTGCCTGGAAACGTAAACTTATGAACCTGACATATTATCATAAGTTACGTAAAATATTCATATCTCTATTTGTAACTGCCACGATCACTGTTTATCTCTTTTAATTAAATTTCATCATTATTTTTATTTCATTGTAAACAAATCGTTAATTGTTTTTCATTTATAGTAACTAGTAAATTCTGGGGCCTCATTCTACATAGATCTTTATGCATAGTCGAGTAGCTCTTTACTCACTTGAGACCATGACTTTTTGGAACTTCGTAGATATTATATCTACGCCATTAAGACGCCGGAGCTTTTAACTTTGATTGTATAATCTTCAAGGATCAAACCCAAGCCCGCTGTCAAAGGACTACACAATAACTTCTTACCAATTGCCTGGAAGTGGAATTGTACGAGTCCAATCCTGTTATCAGAGGAATAGATCATCCAATCCCATCAACTGCCTGGAAACGTAAACTTATGAACCTGACATATTATCATAAGTTACGTAAAATATTCATATCTCTATTTGTAACTGCCACGATCACTGTTTATCTCTTTTAATTAAATTTCATCATTATTTTTATTTCATTGTAAACAAATCGTTAATTGTTTTTCATTTATAGTAACTAGTAAATTCTGGGGCCTCATTCTACATAGATCTTTATGCATAGTCGAGTAGCTCTTTACTCACTTGAGACCATGACTTTTTGGAGGGGACACATATAAAGAATTGAATTTATTTAGTTACTTATATCTATTTCATCTAACTTTAAAGTTTAAATTGTAAAACTCTTAATTGCCCCACTTGATCATATTTTAATTGAACTCCCTATTTACAGGATTAATTTCTTTTTCTTTTTCATTTCTTCATTTAAATGGAATAGCAATTTATCCATTCATTCTTTCATTCAAATTGAATAGCATTTTATTGATTCATTCCTTCATTCATTTCTTCATTTATAAATCATTCATTCATTCATTGTTCATTCATTTATTTATTCATTCATTCATTCATTCATCCATTCATTCGTTTATTCACTCATTTATCCAATCATTCATACATTTATTCCTCCCTTCATTCTTTCATTCATACATTATCCATTCATTCATTCATCTGTTCACTCAGTTTTTCATTCATTCATTCATTACTTGTCCACTTTGTTATTATATCACTCATTTCATTTTGTTGTTTGCCTCATTCATGAATTGTTTTCAATATGTTTACATTCCATAACGATTCATTCACCTATCATCCAATCACTCAGTGTTGTGAACACATTTTGTAACTATTGTAAATCTTACGATATTTTATTGTTTTGTATTTCAGACATCACTGTTAAAAACTCTTCAATGCCTAATTACAATTGTTGAACAACCATTGAACAAAAGAGAGGTCCCAGCCACGAACTGAGTTGGTAAATATATCCTTCATTATTCTCTTTTACATGAGTTGGGCATCACATAGTAACTATAGACATCGTGATTTGTTTTGCATAGTGATTTGTTTTAAATGCATTTTTGGCATATTACTGTTACCGAAAACCACTTATATATTATGTTCTGAAAAGTGAGTCTTTAAAAAAATAAATAATAATAAAAGGAGTCTACTTGCCGTCGTGTTATATTTAGTGATAGATAACTTGGGATTATTTTGGCATCCTATTATTGTTATCACACTCTAGTATATTAGCGTCATTGCGAATAATTGTACACAAACTAACGACGAGTCACACACATTGGTGATACATTTTTCGTAGTAACATAGTTTAGAGTACACGCTATTGACACATTGTTATTGACTCAAGTCATAATAACTACGCATTGTATTGACACATTGCTTTATAAGATATAACGATAAAAGGCATCAAATTCAACATACATAATAAGTTGAAATAAGAGAGAGAGATTTCTAAAAATAGAACAGTTCATTCCAGTAAGTGTAAATAAATAAAACAGTCAGTAGCAGTATCCTGTCAATATAATATATATAAAATATCGTAACTAATTTATTGCAACATGGAAGCATATAAAAGATACTTAAGTCTCGCAAAGGACTTAGAAATACCCCAGGAAAGAATATTTTCATGGTGCGAAGAGAAAGTAAAAGAAGAAAAAGAACATGAAGAAAGAATTCGTAGAGAAGAAAAAGAACATAAAGAAAGAATTCGTAGAGAAGAAAAAGAACACGAAGAAAGAATACGTAGAGAAGAACGAGAAGAAAGAGTCCAAGAAAGGGAACTAAAAAGACAAATAGCTTTAGCAGAAGAAGAAACCAAAAGGACCCAAATGATGCTGGAAATTGAAAAAACAAAAGCCGGTCATGAAAGAAAACATAATAATAGTGATGAATTTTTCGTGAAACTTCCACGCATGCCAACATACGATGAACGCTCAGACTGTCTAGAATCCTTCTTACACCGATTCGAAGTTCAGGCTAAAGGTTATCGTTGGCCAGAAAGCAAATGGGCCACAGCCTTGATTAACTGCTTATCTGGAGAACCGCTAAAAGTTTTCTATACCTTAACAACTGAAGATGCAGATGACTATGGTAAAATTAAAGACGCTCTACTAAAAAGATTTAGATTAACGGAAGATGGTTACCAGGAAAGGTTTCACACTGCAAAACCGGAAAGTGGAGAAGACTTTAATACATTCGTGAACCGAATTACTCAATTTCTAAATCGGTGGCTTGAGTTGGCAAACGTAAAACAAGACGACTTTGCAGGCCTTTACTATCTCACGCTGAAGAATCGAATCTATCAAGCTTGCAACCCAGATTTAGTCGCATTCTTTAAAGAGAGAAAGCCAGAAAACTTGGACAAATTAAAAATCTACGCAGAAAACTTTAACAGCGCACATCCATTGACACCCCTTAGCAGAACATTGAAGGAACCATACTACGCTGCCGCTGCTCAGAGTCCAGGTACACCTAAAGTTCAGTACTCAAATAGAACGAGCCGATCAATCACTCGGAACACGCAAGTGAAACAGGATGACCATAGTAACAAACCATGGAACAAACAGTTCAATAGAGACCATAGCCGACCCTATCAAAACAAAACAAGAAATAGCACTGACAATAATACTGAGTATAAGAAAACCAACAAACCTATAATTAAATGTCAATATTGTGGAATGAAAGGCCACACAGCAGACAAATGTTACAAAATCGTGGGATATCCGAAAGAAACTGCAAATGCATCACTCCAAACCAGTGTAAACAATCAGACACGAGTAATGTCAGGAGAAAATATAAATGTGTATTGCGTGAAAGGTATGTCACTTTTAACACAAACTCACAAATCAGGATCGCTATTTTTTTGTGAAGGCAAAGCTAATGGAACTGATTGCAAAATATTGAGAGACACAGGATGCAGTACAGTAGGAATAAAAGCATCTTTGATCAATGACGAAGACAAAACTGGAAAAACGGTACAATGCATCACATTCAGTGGCACAGTCGAAACCTTTGAAACAGCTAATGTGTACATAGAAACCCCATACTATACAGGAATAGTGGAATGCTGTATACTTCCCAACCCCGTCGCTGATGTTATTGTTGGCAATATAAAAGGTCTTAAAGACAACCCAACAGATGTAAAAGAATGGTCATTAACCCAAGAAACAGCTTGTCTAGCAGAAACAAGAAAGATGACTAAGACAACAGAGAAGCCAATGACTATTTCTCTTGAACCACAACAATTTGACAGGAACACCTTCATCGAAGAACAGAAAAAGGACCCGGAAACAAAATAGCTAAACAACTGGTCACGCCGAGTATTTACAGAAACAAAATCCTTGGAATAGCGCACGATTCAATAACTTCTGGACATCTTGGGAGCTCTTCCACATTGAAGAGAATATCCGAGAATTTCACATGGCCTGGAATTACTAAAGACGTCCGAGAATATGTGAAATCGTGTGACACATGCCAAAGAAGAGTCGCAAAAGGCAGAATACCGAGATTGCCATTTGAGACAACCCCAGTTATTGAAAAAGTTTTTCAAAAAGTTGCAATTGACATTATAGGCCCTTTAACAAAATCAGATAGAAACCATACACACATACTAACACTAGTCGATTACGCAACCAGGTGGCCAGAAGCGATAGCATTGAAATCAACTACATCGGATCACATAGCTGAAGCATTGATGACAATTTTTACTAGAATAGGCATACCAAATGAGATACTGTCGGACAATGGACCCCAATTTACATCACATATGATGCATGAAACCATGAAACTCATGGGAATCCAACACTCATTCACAACTCCCTACCACCCCCAAGCAAATGGTCTTTGTGAAAGATTTAATGGCACTCTAAAGAATATGTTAAGAAAAGTGTCAGCAGAAAAACCAGATGATTGGGACAGATACTTACCAGCAATCCTATTTGCATATAGAGAAATACCCCAAGAATCTACAGGCTACTCCCCATTTGAGTTGATGTATGGACGATCACCTCGCGGCCCGATCAATATAGTAGCCGACATTTGTAAAGGGAATGAGGAGGACAATAACGAAATTATGTTTGCTTACGAATATGTAAGAAACCTTAAAGACAGAATAGAGGACACATGTAAGCTAGCACAGGAATCCGTCACTAAAAAAGCAGAGAAATACAAGGAATACTCCGATCGAAAAAGCAAGTCAAGAAAATTTGAGATTGGTGACAAAGTACTAATACTCTTACCCGATGACTCGAGTAAACTTTTAGCTACATGGAAAGGACCATTCAAAATAACAGCAGTAAAATCTAATGTTAATTACGAGATTAAAATTAACAACACAACAAAGACATTCCATGCAAATATGCTAAAAAAATATTTTGATAGAGACACAGTGTCGCAACCTATGTTTACTAATATCGAAGCTTCAAATGCAGGATCAATCATACCGTTGGTCATGGGACACAGACACCCGAGACAGAAAAACAAACAAAAATCGCACAATTGCAACCACCTAAGACAAAAAAAGAAGTACGCAAAGTACTTGGGCTCCTAAATTTTTACAGGAAATACATTTACAACTTCGCGCACATCGCGACACCGCTAACAAATCTGACAAAGAATGGGTCACCGAACAAAATTGTTTGGACAGAAGCGTGTCAGAATAGCTTTAAACAATTAAAGGCATTACTCTGTTCAGAACCAATTCTTAAATTACCCGACATATCAAAAGAATTTGTTGTAAGAACTGACGCTCTGATAAGGGCATCGCAGGTGTACTATTACAGGAGCATGAGGGAACTCTAATGCCTTGCTTATATGCAAGCAGAAAATTATTGGACAGAGAATCACGATACTCTGTAATAGAGCGTGAAGGACTGGCCATCGTCTTTGCTTTAAAGACATTCAGCAGATATCTACTGCTAAAAGAGTTTGTGGTCGAAACGGACCATAAACCACTCACGTACATAAGAGATAACAAAATGAATAATAGTAGAGTACTAAGGTGGAGTCTATTTTTGCAAAATTACACTTTCAGTATCTCTCAGATACCAGGCTGTGAAAATATTCACGCCGACCTACTTTCTCGATTAGTGTAATGACGTGAGAAGGGTATAACTTAACCTCTCATGCATACTGTTAGTTACCTCGAAAATTATGCCAAATCAGAACGCACAATTTCGATAATTTTATTTGTAAACATGATGACCCAACTTAATGTAACATTGAGTATTGTTTGGATATATATATACCATACCCATTCATGATTTGGGAAATCTTCTCTTTACTATTATTGTTATGAATTTTCACTCATTTATGATTAATAATTGAAATGTCAATATTTCATTTACATTTTCATTCATTTCATTCAGTAAATTACCTTCATATCATTGACTTAAATCATGCTTCATTGCCATCATGTTGTTCATCACAATGATTTGTAATCACAATCTTTCATTGTTATTGTCACCCATTCATATACCTACGTTAATATAAACATTTCCATGTCTAGTTAATAAATAATTTAATTGTAGCACAAATCATAACAATGGATTAATGCTAGAGTATCATGATAGTAAATTTACTTCCGTTTGTAAAATCTATCTTTCCCATAATGGTTAAAGAGTATATTTTAAACGTGGGTGGGGGTGTCACAGTAAAGGTTGTTCACAATTATCTTATTAAATTTTATTTTATTAAGAACTGAATTCATCTCACTCCAGTTATATTTCGGTAGGCTTAGATAAACTTTACCTTCTAATATTAGATCGTCTTTCCTTTTATAGCCTTCCCTCGAATTAATTTCTAATTAGTGAATACTTTTCGTTCTACATTCTGTCACGTAGCCACTTATTATAAAAGCTGATAGGTCTAACATTCGACACTCACTTTCTCTCCACAATCTATGCCGGACGGCCAGTCGCTCTATTCCTATATATATTGTAAGATTTTTATCTTTTGGGACTTTGTAGATATTATATCTACGCCATTAAGACGCCGGAGCTTTTAACTTTGATTGTATAATCTTCAAGGATCAAACCCAAGCCCGCTGTCAAAGGACTACACAATAACTTCTTACCAATTGCCTGGAAGTGGAATTTTACGAGTCCAATCCTGTTATCAGAGGAATAGATCATCCAATCCCATCAACTGCCTGGAAACGTAAACTTATGAACCTGACATATTATCATAAGTTACGTAAAATATTCATATCTCTATTTGTAACTGCCACGATCACTGTTTATCTCTTTTAATTAAATTTCATCATTATTTTTATTTCATTGTAAACAAATCGTTAATTGTTTTTCATTTATAGTAACTAGTAAATTCTGGGGCCTCATTCTACATAGATCTTTATGCATAGTCGAGTAGCTCTTTACTCACTTGAGACCATGACAATACCAACGATGGTACAGCTATCATTTTTGGTCATACCAACGATGGTACAGCTATCATTTTTGGTCATACCAACAATGGTACAGCTATATCATTTTTGGTCATACCAACGATGGTACAGCTATATCATTTTTGGTCATACCAACGATGGTACAGCTATATCATTTTTGGTCATACCAACGATGGTACAGCTATCATTTTTGGTCATACCAATAGTACAGCTATCATTTTTGGTCGTTTGGTCATACAAACGATGGTAGAGCTATCATTTTTGGTCATACCAACGATGGTAGAGTCTATATCATTTTTGGTCATACCAACGATGGTACGGCTATATCATTTTTGGTCATACCAACGATGGTACAGCTATATCATTTTTGGTCATACCAACGATGGTACAGCTATCATTTTTGGTCATACCAACGATGGTACAGCTATCATTTTTGGTCATACCAACGATGGTACAGCTATATCATTTTTGGTCATACCAACGATGGTACAGCTATCATTTTTGGTCATACCAACGATGGTACAGCTATCATTTTTGGTCATACCAACGATGGTACAGCTATATCATTTTTGGTCATACCAACGATGGTACAGCTATCATTTTGGTCATACCAACGATGGTACAGCTATCATTTTTGGTCATACCAACGATGGTACAGCTATATCATTTTTGGTCATACCAACGATGGTACAGCTATATCATTTTTGTTCTACCAACAATGGTACAGCTATCATTTTTGGTCATACCAACGATGGTACAGCTATATCATTTTTAGACATACCAACAATGGTACAGCTATCATTTTTGGTCATACCAATGGTACAGCTATTTATTTTGGTCGTTTTGGTCATACCAACGATGGTAGAGCTATCATTTTTGGTCATACCAACGATGGTAAGTCTATATCATTTTTGGTCATAACCAACGATGGTACAAGCTATATCATTTTTGGTCATACCAACGATGGTAGAGTCTATATCATTTTTGGTCCATTACCAACTATGGTTACAGTTATCATTTTTGGTCATACCAACGATGGTAGAGTCTATATCATTTTTGGTCATACCAACGATGGTACAGCTATCATTTTTGGTCATACCAACGATGGTACAGCTAATCATTTTTGGTCATACCAACGATGGTACAGCTATATCATTTTTTGGTCATACCAACGATGGTAGAGTCTATTTCATTTTTGGTCATACCAACGATGGTACAGTTATATCATTTTTTCATACCAACGATGGTACAGCTATATCATTTTGGTCATACCAACGATGGTACAGCTATCTATTTTTGGTCATACCAACGTTGGTAGAGTCTATATCATTTTGGTCATACCAAAGATGGTACAGCTAATCATTTTTGGTCATACCAACAATGGTACAGCTATATCATTTTGGTCATACCAACGATGGTACAGCTATATCATTTTTGGTCATACCAACGATGGTACAGCTATCATTTTGGTCATACCAATAGTACAGCTATCATTTTTGGTCGTTTGGTGGTCATACCAACGATGGTAGAGCTATCATTTTTTGGTCATACCAACGATGGTATAACAGGTAAGCTATCATTTTTGTTCATACCAATGGTACAGCATAATCGTTTTTGGTCATAGCAACGATGGTACAGCTATATCATTTTTGGTCATACCAACGATGGTACAGCCATCATTTTTGGTCATACCAACGATGGTACAGCTATATCATTTTGGTCATACCAACGATGTTAGAGTCTATATCATTTTTGGTCATACCAACGATGGTACGGCTATATCATTTTTGGTCATACCAACGATGGTACAGCTATATCATTTTTGGTCATACCAACGATGGTACAGCTATCATTTTTGGTCATACCAACGATGGTACAGCTATCATTTTTGGTCATACCAACGATGGTACAGCTATATCATTTTTGGTCATACCAACGATGGTACAGCTATCTTTTTTGGTCATACCAACGATGGTACAGCTATATCATTTTTGGTCATACCAACGATGGTACAGCTATCATTTTTGGTCATACCAACGATGGTAGAGCTATCATTTTTGGTCATATCAACGATGGTACAGCTATATCATTTTTGGTCATACCAACAATGGTACAGCTATCATTTTTGGTCATACCAACGATGGTACAGCTATATCATTTTTAGACATACCAACAATGGTACAGCTATCATTTTTGGTCATTTGGTCATACCATTGATGGTAGAGCTATCATTTTTGGTCATACCAACGATGGTAGAGTCTATATCATTTTCGGTCATACCAACGATGGTACAGCTATATCATTTTCGGTCATACCAACGATGGTAGAGTCTATATCATTTTGGTCATACCAACGATGGTAGAGTCTATATCATTTTTGGTCATACCAACGATGGTACAGTTATCATTTTAGGTCATACCAACGATGGTAGAGTCTATATCATTTTTGGTCATACCAATGATTGTACAGCTATCATTTTTGGTCATACCAACGATGGTACAGCTATCATTTTTGGTCATACCAACGATGGTACAGCTATATCATTTTTTGGTCATACCAACGATGGTAGAGTCGATATCATTTTTTCATGCCAACGATGGTACAGCTATATCATTTTTGGTCATACCAACGATGGTACAGCTATCATTTTTGGTCATACCAACGATGGTACAGCTATATCATTTTTGGTCATACCAACGATGGTACAGCTATATCATTTTTGGTCATACCAACGATGGTAGAGTCTATATCATTTTTGGTCATACCAACGATGGTACAGCTATATCATTTTTGGTCATACCAACGATGGTAGAGTCTATATCATTTTTGGTCATACCAACGATGGTAGAGTCTATATCATTTTTGGTCATACCAACGATGGTACATCTATATTTTTGGTCATACCAACGATGGTAGAGTCTATATCATTTTTGGTCATACCAACGATGGTACATCTATATTTTTGGTCATAGCAACGATGGTAGAGCTATCATTTTGGTTCGTACCAACAATGGTACAGCTATTATTTTTGGTCATAGCAAGTATTACATCGTGTTGAAAATGTTATTGGGAAAAGTAGGTATATTTAATACAATTTCCTACAATTGGAATGTAATATGTTTACATTTTATACTTTTCTGGAGCTTTAATTCCATTTTTCTTGAAAAATTGGGCTTGAGCCTAAACTTTTGGCTACAACTGTTTATGCCGGTCGGACATCCGAACGCAATATAATATAAGCCTTGTTTAACCTGGTTGTAATGGACAATCATATTTTGGCTACAACTGTTTATGCCGGTCGGACATCCGAACGCAATATAATATAAGCCTTGTTTAACCTGGTTGTAATGGACAATCATATTTTGGCTACAACTGTTTATGCCGGTCGGACATCCGAACGCAATATAATATAAGCCTTGTTTAACCTGGTTGTAATGGACAATCATATTTTGGCTACAACTGTTAATGCCGGTCGGACATCCGAACGCAATATAATATAAGCCTTGTTTAACCTGGTTGTAATGGACAATCATATTTTGGCTACAACTGTTTATGCCGGTCGGACATCCGAACGCAATATAATATAAGCCTTGTTTAACCTGGTTGTAATGGACAATCATATTTTGCGTCATTAAAAAATTATTACAGTATTTAAAAAAATAATAAGTTCCATTTGTTCATCCCAAGGAATTTATTTATTCGTTTAATTCTATGGTTCATCCCATAGTTGTAACTTGTCTCCAGGGTCTATTCCAAGGGAAGACTGGAATAATACAGGCGGTAGCCGCAGTGCAGCGTCTCAAATTTTCTTTTAAGTTTTCCAATACAACAATGATCTCATAATAAACTGGGTTATCAGACCTGCAAATAAGTGCACGTCGACAATTGCCGATGCACAAAGACGATGAAATTTATTGAACGTGAAACGTATTCTTCGGATCTTATTCGGGACGAATAGCAATTACCGCGAAAAACTTGTAAACTGCCATTTTTTTTTCTATTTCCTGTTCATTGAATTGTTTTTTTACTTTTTACACGGAAAAAGGCACGAGCATGGCATTGTTTGGATTTTACTTCCCTCGTAACAATTCTATTTGAAAATATTTGAAGACAAATGGGTTTGAGCATATATATAAATAAAGTATAGAACAAAAACGAAAAGAAGGAGCGTTTAAAATGGCTGTCGTTATTGCGAAATATGTCTGGTCTGTCAATAATGATGAAAATTATTCAGCGTGAGTCCAGACACAACACAGTGGGAGTGGGAGTCTGCAGATCTCAGATAAAGAACTGAACAAGTGTGAATGCAAGAAGCTAAAATACAAGGAAAAGCAAGTCGTGGTAGACTGATTTTTTGGGATGTTTGTTTTTCCTTGTATTTTTCTTTCTTGTTTTGTCTGGCACCTTACTTTCACTTTCTTTGTTCAGTTCTTTAATCTTACTAACTTAGTACACCGGTGCCTGTTCCCGAATTTCTTTATCAGTGGGAGTCCCCCATTGGATGACCAACTCGCCCATAAGAAAGTTGTGACTGGAAATTGATTGCCGTTCGCGTTTAGAGGAGTTCAGTATAAGACGCGTAACTTTGTTATGAAGAGGAATATTGCAGATATTTTGGCTTTGGTATCATTTAACGAAGTGGTTATTTAGAGTCGATTCTGGATAACTGTAGGCAGTTATTCAGAGTCGACTCTGGATAATTGTAGATGGTTATTCAGAGTCGACCCTGGATAACCATGTGTACAGATATTTAGAGCCGAGTAGCCTATCGAATTATCGAGGTGAGTTCTTGCGAGATGAGTTTCTTTCAATTTGATACCAGTTTACTACGGTTATTTTGTGACTTTGGCAATTTTAGTGCCAAATTCTTAAAACTTGGCGATTTTTCAACTTCAGTCGCTTATAAATAAGAATCTTTAATCAATTGCAAAACATATTCCATCAACAAAGCAAATTTAAATTAACTTATAAACAATCGTTTCTTAGATCGATCAGCCTAACTTATTATCTCTCTATTACCAAATGATATCTATAAACATAATATGAAGATAGAAGGGTGGCTGAGAGAGAGAGAGAGAGAATTAATGAATTGATTTTTATTTTTTTAAAAATTGTTTTATAATTAGACACAAGTTGTAATGAATTCTATAAACAAATTCAGAACAATCAAACAAAAACAAAACAAAACTTAAAAAGGAAGGAAAAAAAAGACACGCTTATAAACCTTATAAAATCGTCAAATGAATGTATTATCATGTTACAGCTAAAAAAGTACACAAATATTTACACCCATTTGCTCCATCCCCTTCCCTTTCGATCATCTTCTCATCCAAGGCCACCATGTGTCTTGTGCTACTTTTGACATTTGGTGCCAGTGTGTCTAGACTAACGTCATAAATAAAGGAGTGTCACTAAAATTCATGCAACTAAGCAGAGGTGTCAAAAAATGATAGAAGGCATATTGTTTTTTTCCCCTGAGCTACCACTGAGCAGAAAATGTTTGACATGACAAAAAACAACGGAACATTTATGAACAAATCCTAAAATCCCAGAAATCAGCGGAAGATTTTCATCACTGGTCACCACTATATTTTTTTAAATATTTCCTTTTTTTTTATTTTTTTATTTTTTTTTTTGGTGCAAAATCTCGACAATTTGCAAAAAAATTGCAAATTTTGCGCCGCAATGCAAATCACCGATGCAAAAAACTGCCATGACAGAAGAGACAAGAAAATACCAAAAAGTAAAACGATTTTTTCCCGTAAGGTTAAACAGAGGTGGGAGAGAAGAAAAAAACAGAAAAACCGTGTGGTTGGTAACTGGAAATTCATCACTCATAACTGTCTACAGTTATTCAGAGTGGACTCCCCGACTCTGAATAATAATAATAATAATAATAAATGGCATTTATATAGCGCTTTACCCCGTTGTCACAGGCTCTAAGCGCTTTACAGTGATATAAAACAAAACATATTACAGTGAGACAAGTGTGAAGGAAACGTGATACGAATTCAATTTAACAACAACAAAATATGAAAATAATATTGCAACATTATGACGTAAAAAGATAAAACTTTAAGCGAGATTTGAACGTTGTCAACGAATCCGAGCATCTCACGTGTGACGGGAGAGAGTTCCAAAAATGGGGGGCCGAAAATTGAAAAGACTGTTCACCTATTTTACGCAATGGCTTAGGTTTGACAAGGATTGATTGGTCATTGCTTGACCTCAAGTTTCTATTGGGGACATATATGTTTAGAAGGTCTTTAATATAGGAGGGACTGTTCGTGCTCAGGGATTTGTAGACAACAGTACAAATCTTATAGGCAACTCTTTTTTCAACAGGAAGCCAATGTAACTCACGGAGAAGAAGAGTTGCTGACGGGTATTTTTTGTTATTGCGTACAATGAGCCTGGCTGCGTTATTTTGAGCAACCTGAAGTTTGCTAATTTTGTCTTTAGTTAAATTCGCCCAAAGGGAGTTACAATAGTCCAATTTAGATAAAACCAAGGAATTAATTAAACGTTCTGTTATATGCTTCGGTATTAAATTACGAATTTTGCTTATTTTTTTCATTTCTATGTACATAGATTGTATGGTGTTATTCACGTGGCTTGTCATGGAAAGATCTTTATCAATGATGACGCCAAGGTTTTTTGCTTTATTTGAAAATTCTATTGTGCTATTTCCGAGAGTAATTAGTGATTTATTTGCCTGTTTAAGGATACTCGGTCTTCCACACATTAAAATCTCAGTTTTACTATCATTTAATTTTAACTTATTGTGGTACATCCAAGATTTAATCTCATTAAAACAGCTCGTAATTCGTTGTATTAAGAACTGTAAATTACTAAGGGGTGCTGAATCATATATTTGCGTATCATCTGCATAAAAATGATAACTCAGATTGAATCTGGATATCACACTAGAAAGGGGCTGCATATATACAGTAAAAAGGACAGGGCCAAGAACAGAGCCTTGTGGCACTCCAAAATTTAGTAAAACTTGTTCTGACTGAACACCATTCACCACGACAGTCTGCCATCGATCCTGTAAATATGATGTAATAACCGTAGACAGTTATTCAGAGTCGACTCTGAATAACCGCAGCCTTTATTTTCCCTTTCAATTTCATTTTGAATGAAAATGAAAGGTACCAAAAAATGAAAACTCCCTAATTTCATAAATAATTTGGCAATTTTCAAATGCTTTTATTTTATTCACAGCGTGTGTTTTAAAAATAAAAATGCTTCTTGTTAGAATAACATCCAAACTTTTTTCATGCCAAAATTCAGGGCTCGACTTATATCTATGCACAAAACACTTTTTAACTTTGCACCGAAATGCCACGCTTTCATTCTCTTCTCAATTACTCATCATGGCGATTCATATTCATAATGTTTTCAGTATTATCATTTACAATGTTTTTATTTTTAATATTTACTTTTCAAATGGGAGACCTTCCAAACGCTCCTCGTTCCAGTATTTCTTTATATCTCTCTTTTCACCGCAGACCTTTTAGATAAGTTGACATCCTTGAAAATTATGTGTATTTATAATAGAAACTTATTACGAAGCTAATCATATATTTCTTCTATGAGGAAAAAGTTTTTACTCGCATCTACAATTTTGTTTTCAACGATATCACCTTTCATCCTATTTTAATGCAGATTTCAAGACTTAAAGGGAGAAAATACGTCAAAACTTTGCTTATTATATATACAACTGAAGACTATTAAATTTCAAGTTTCTTACTTCCTTTCTTTCGTTTCCCCCACAAAAACCAAGCCCCAACTTTTTAATTCACCTCATCAAAATAATCCCCCTTTTGATACTTGGGTTGTTTCCCTTGTTGAGGAGCTTTCAGAAGGCCTTAAGGCCTCCCTTTTTTAATGGGCAATTTATTGTTTTAAACATTTTTATTCGTTTTTTCTTTTTTTAATCCTAATAACATGGTAGATTCAATTATTGCCAAGGACCGTGACAATTGTCAAGTCATCAATTGCCATGGACTGTGTCAGATCATCAACTACGCATGTGTACTTTTAAAAGAGAGTTTAACAAAAATTCTAATGTCACTCACACACTTGAAACCAATGTCACATGAAAGAGCTGGCAACACAGATTACAAAATAGTTTGAATTTTGTTTCTATCTTGATTAGAAATGTAGTTACCACAGTTCAAAGTCTGAAATTTCAAAATGCCTACATTTCGTGCCCTGAAATGCATTGTATTTATTGTATGGAGCGAATGTTTTCCATGGTCATGGATTAATGGGGGCAATTAAGGATATTTATGGTCTTATACGTAATATGTTGGAATAGCCGGGAAAGCTGTAACAGCCTCTTTCAATTTATTATTTTCATTTGAAAAATCAGTTGTTCGGTTAAACATCAGTCCACATTTGATCTTATTGTGATTAATACCTTTTTTTTTTTTGGGGGGGGGGGGGGGGTTGTTGTGTAATATCGCAAGACTTAGGTCTACTAATTTTTAAGTGCTTGTAAATTTGGGTGCACTTAAAAAGAATCTCGGTATTCAAATATCATCAGCAGTATCGTATGGATTTCGTTGTAATCAAAATCAAAACTAGATGTGTGCATCTATGTTCTTGTGGGAATTTATCATATTGGGAATTGATTTTCTTGCTTTATTCTCAGTTTTGTTAAATGGCGTTCAAGTACTGCTTATGATCAAAGCATCATCATCATTGTCATTGTCATCATCACCATCATCATCATCATCCTTTAATTAAAGTCATGATGGCTCTATTTTATCTAGGCTATGATCTTTAAAAAAGTTGAGAATTCTCTCCCCATTCAGACTTTCCATCATCAGATTTCCTCATGCATTCGTGCCATGACTTGACTGTTGTCTCTTGGACTCAACTGCAAGTGTATTCAATATTTAAACATTTTGGATATTGACTGAAGAAGGGATTGGAACTCGAAACGTTTTGTGTTCATTATTTTGTTCTTTCTTTTAATTGATTTATATAAATATTTGTTCTTATATACAATACGTTTTGATATTCTTTGAGGTTCAGAATATTTTGGAATGCTAAGTGTCCCATTTTTTTCAATTGCATTCTTTTTCGTCAATATGTTTCCAATTGATCGACTGTGACTTCTTATGAAACAAAGGTCTTTCTAGAACTATCCCTATCAACTCTTTGCTCCGCCTCCCCTCCTCCCCTTTCTTTACATCTACCTCAGTCTCTCTCTCTCTCTCTCTTTCTTCCCCTCGTGTTTTTTTTCCCACAAACACATACATACACATACGCCTTCAATCTTTACTTTCTTACCCTCCTGCCCTCTTCATTGCACAAGCAGTCCCCCCTTCCCCTCCCCCCCCCCCTCTCTCTGTCTGTCTGTCTGTCTGTCTGTCTCTCGTATGTGTTTGTGTGAGTGTGAGTTTCTTTTTCTTCCTCTCTCATCCTCTTTCTCCATATTTCTCTCTCTATCCACCCAGCTTCACGTTGTTTCAAAACTGTAGTGAAAAATATCAACTGCGGTCTGGAGCAAAAAATTCCGGGTTACGGGCAACTTCCGTCAAATTCCGGTGAGGTCACTGTGTTCCAAGGATACCCCCCCCCCCCCATCCCCCTCCACCCACCACATCATCATCATTACCACAACTACTACAACCACCACCACTACATCATCATCACTACAACTTACACTACCACTACGACAACCACCACCACTACATCATCATCACTACAACTTACACTACCACTACTACAACCACCACCACCACTACATCATCATTACTAGCACTACTACTACAACCATCACTATTACAACCACCACCACCACATCATCATCACTACAACTTAAACTACCACTACTACAACCACCACCACCACTACATCATCATTACTAGCACTACTACTACAACCACCACCACTACATCATCATCACGACAACTTAAACTACCACTACTACAACCACCACCACTACATCATCATCACTACAACTTAAACTACCACTACTACAACCACCACCACCACTACATCATCATTATTAGCACTACTACTACAACCATCACTATTACAACCACCACCACCACATCATCATCACTACCACTACTACTACAACCACCACCACCACATCCTCATCACTAACAACCACCACCACCACAATCATCCCAACCACCACTACTACTACTACTACTACTACTACATCCAATACTACCTCATCATCTGAACTAACACTACTACAACCACCACCAACTCATTATCACTATAACTACAGCTACACCACATCATCATCATTACTACCACTACTACTACAACGACCACCATCATCACTATCACTACTACTACAACGACCACCATCATCACTACCACTACTACTACAACGACCACCATCATCACTACCACTACTACTACAACGACCACCATCATCACTACCACTACTACTACAACGACCACCATCATCACTACCACTACTACTACTACAACGACCACCATCATTACTACCACTACTACTACAACGACCACCATCATCACTATCACTACTACTACTACTACTACTACTACTACTACTACTACTACTACTACTACTACTATTACCACCACATCATCATTACCACTACTACTATTACCACCACATCATCATTACCACTACTACTACAACCACCACCACCACCTTATCATCACTATCCCCACTTCTACAACCACCACCACTACATCATCATCACTATCCCCACTTCTACAACCACCACCACTACATCATCATCACTACCACCACTACTACAACCACCACCACATCATCATCATCATCATCACTACCACTACTACTACAAGCACCATCACCACCTTATCATCACTATCACTACTACAACCACCACCACCATCACAGCATCATCACTACCACTGCTACTACAACCACCATCCCCACATTATCATCATCATTACTACGACTACTACAGCCACCACCACCACATATTCATCACTACAATTACTACTTCAACCACCACCACCACCACATCATCATCACTACCAATACTACAACAACTGCCATCACCACATCTTCATCACTACCACTACTACTACAACCACCACCACATCTTCATCACTACAACCACCACCACCTCCACATCATCATCATCACTACCACTACTACAACTACAACCATCACCACCACTACCGCCACCATATTATCATCACTACCACTACTACTTCAACAACCACGATCCCCACTACTACAACCACCACCACTACATCATCATCACTACCACCACTACTACAACCACCACCACATCATCATCATCATCCTCACTTCCACTACTACAACAACCACCAACACCACATCATCATCACTACCACTATTACTGCAGTCACTACCATTAGGTTTTGGTGCTTTACTTCATTTGAAATAAGGAAACTGTGGGATTGTACAGTCCACTCTGGATAATCGCAACACCTTGGGATCAGCAAAAATGTTGTGATTCACCGAAGTTGAGTTTCCTGTCCACAATGCAACATTTTCCCTCTGAGTGGACACGGGCTGGGGACCGTCCATTGTCCATGGCTAAAATTTTAAATGGTTGTGGGTTTTTGTTGTTGCTTGTTTTTTTTTGTGTTTTTGTTTTTGTTTTTGTTTTTTGTTGTTTTTTTTTAAATATTTGGTTATTTTTTTTTTTTTGTGTGGGTCTTTTTCTTTTTATGGTTGTACATTCCATTGTTTTCTTTTGCGTTTGATCACAATCATTTTCCTAAGAGGCATCTAGGGTCGTCTGTTTTCTTGCTGAGGCCAGATGTTTATAAACGGGTTGCTCAATAGTTTCCAATGAAGGAAGCAAATCTGTTAAAGAGTCTTCCTGAATGAGGCGATGCAGATTTTTCACGAGTTCTGGCTTTTCTTTATTTGATAGAGGTTCACTTTCATCGTCGGCTTCCCCTCTTCAAGCCGCTGACGTTTAGCCTGCTGCACAGCTCCTAAGAACTCTTCATTTGATAGCTCTCCTGTCGTCTCCAAATCGTTATCCAAGACGACAAATTCATTGAATTGCTCGTCGGTGAAATTTTCTGGAATTTCAATGTCATTTGTCCTCTCCTCACAAGAAGCCACTCGAGATCCAAATCCTGCCTTTTTGAAGCCGTTTGATTTTGTTGTTTGTTTCACATTTGCCCATGCCTGTCTAGAAAGATAAATTGCATCGAGCAATGAAAATGTTCTTGCAAATGTCAGGGCATCTGCTGCACTATCAGCATCCAAGTCTTGCCATTGAAACGGCTTCGGTAGTGACCCTTCCAGTTTTTAATCACACCTTGGTCCATAGGTTGAATTAAACTTGTTGTGTTCGCTGGTAGAAACTTGATCACAATGTCTTTCAGAGAAACGTCTTTAGGATGAGCAGTGCAGTTATCAAGAAGTAAAACTTCACCACTGCCTAATTGTCTGTCCCATCTTTCCAACCATCTTGTGAAAATTGTGGAAGTCATCCAAGCATTTGATGAATGTTCATAGATCACTGGGAGTATCGTTGGATATCTTGGTTGTCGACTTTTGCCAATAACAAAAAGGGGTAGCTTGTCATTTCCACTCATGTTGGCACATAAGAGGACAGTTATCCTTTCTCTTGCTTTCTTTCCTCCGCTCAGTTCAGTATTCTTGAAGCAGTGGCCACGTTCAGGGAACCCATGGAAATACAGACCAGTTTCGTCAGAGGCGCACGCACTGTGTCCGCATCTCTTGTTTCGCCATACTCTCTCTTAAACACAACACCATGGCACTCCTTCCGTCTTGACAGCCACCCATCACTTGGATTAATTTCCTTTCCAGCAGTTCCAGCAAGTGATGAGATGACGCCTTTTGTTTTATCAAATCACCCGATGGCCTGGCACCTTGTTCAAGTTTATTGCCCATCCACATAACTAGGGCATTTTCAACGTTACCAAGTTGACCATCTTGTTGTCTTTTGCCATTGAGATTTGATGATGTGCTGGCACTCTTTTCAATGCTGCCACTGTTTGTCAATAGCTTAGATTTGATGATGTGCTGGCACTCTTTTCAATGCTGCCACTGTTTGTCAATAGCTTAGATTTGATGATGTGCTGGCACTCTTTTCAATGCTGCCACTGTTTGTCAATAGCTTAGATTTGATGATGTGCTGGCACTCTTTTCAATGCTGCCACTGTTTGTCAATAGCTTAGATTTGATGATGTGCTGGCACTCTTTTCAATGCTGCCACTGTTTGTCAATAGCCTTGAAATCTGACTTTTGCCATTTAGATTTGATGATGTGCTGGCACTCTTTTCAATGCTGCCACTGTTTGTCAATAGCCTTGAAATCTGACTTTTGGAAATTCCGTGTTTTTTGGCAGGTTCTGTCTGAGTTGGTTTAGAGGATGAATTGAATTCACTGATAATTTTGATTTTTTTCTGTAGCGTGATATCGTTCCTCTTGTTAGGGGAAGCCATGGTTTCTCAGTCTTCAGGTTTTTTTTTTCTCCAAGCTGTGGTATCTTTGGACAAAATGCTGGGATAATGTTTTCACCGCTGCTTGTTGGGAGTTTTTATATCAATTTTGATTTGAGCACTTCATACCATATATGGTAAACTCAAACAAGGTTGTTGTAAGCATTGTTCTTTTGTCCAGCACAGGTTGAGCAATCTGATTGAAACAATGTGGCAGCCCTTTATAGATTTTGAAAAGCAAAAGCAGCGTTGGTGCAAGCCGACATTTTATTCAGATGGGATTAACTTTCACTCTTTTGTTCTCGACATTTCGAAGAATCAAAGAGATTAGCTGTGATAAGACACAACAAGCTCACACCAAAAGCATTGGTCACAATGCACAGTTGTCAATCCCAAAACAAAGGATATCGCTCAGTCATTGTCTACCTGTTGTCTAGACTATGCCCAGCCAACTCGTCTGCTATCTAATGGTCACGGATGACCTCACAAACCCATACTGCAAAGCTCCGCCCTCTTTGGTGTCAAATAGAGTGGTGACATTGTTCATTGTCTACCTGACACCAAGCTCCCTCGCCTCCTTTCTCATGGTCACAGGTAACCGCACAAACCCATATTGTAAAACCCCGCCCTCTTTTGTTTTGTCTGTAATAGGTTGGTGACACACTACTGTAGCACTAAACCCCGCCCACTCTCGATTTTTCAACCTCTCATGATTTCACCCATGATGAAAGTCAATCATGAGATTTTGTTTGACTGATTTCTTGAATTTGCCACTTTTTGACTTCAAAAATTTGTTGCGAGTAACCAGTGACTTTTATATAGAATTCATTCGGTTTCTTGGGAAATGTTGCGATTAACCGAAGTTTGTTGTGAGTAACCAGTGCCAGAAGACAATAGAGAATAAAATTTTTTTTTTTTTTTTGGGGCGGTGGTGGGGTTTGAACCTGCGACCTTATTGGTACGACAACTCCGCCTGGCAGGTGAGAGCGTGGCTCTACCGTGTGAGCTATCCACGAACACAAAAATATTCGTTTCAAACCCAAAGTCATTTCTAGATCCCTCTCTCACCCACTTCTTGAGATCGCCGATTCGTTCGCCACCATCGCGAAGTAATTTTGACCAGCAGTTAAGCTTAATAGCCAATATTCTCATCACAAACATATAACATAGAAAAAAAAAAAAAAAAAAAAAATTTTATTCTCTATTGTCTTCTGGCACTTTTCTACTCACTTCATATCTTGTTGTTACCAACATAAGTGCCTGCTCCACTCACTTTTCTGAATTAAAAATTCACCCCATACACCGGAGCATACTCAATGTCTCAATCGTTTCTATGTTATATGTTTGTGATGAGAATATTGGCTATTAAGCTTAACTGCTGGTCAAAATTACTTCGCGATGGTGGCGAACGAATCGGCGATCTCAAGAAGTGGGTGAGAGAGGGATCTAGAAATGACTTTGGGTTTGAAACGAATATTTTTGTGTTCGTGGATAGCTCACACGGTAGAGCCACGCTCTCACCTGCCAGGCGGAGTTGTCGTACCAATAAGGTCGCAGGTTCAAACCCCACCACCGCCGCGAAAAAAAAAAAATTTTTATTCTCTATTGTCTTCTGGCACTTTTCTACTCACTTCATATCTTGTTGTGAGTAACCAGTGACTTTAATATAGAATTAATTCCATTTCTTGGGAAATGTTGCGATTAACCGAAGTTTGTTGTGAGTAACCAGTGACTTTAATATAGAATTAATTCCATTTCTTGGGAAATGTTGCGATTAACCGAAGTTTGTTGTGAGTAACCAGTGACTTTTATATAGAATTAATTCAGTTTCTTGGAAATGTTGCGATTAACCGAAGTTTGTTGTGAGTAACCAGTGACTTTTATATAGAATTAATTCCATTTCTTGGGAAATGTTGCGATTAACCGAAGTTTGTTGTGAGTAACCAGTGACTTTTATATAGAATTAATTCAGTTTCTTGGGAAATGTTGCGATTAACCGAACTTTGTTGCGAGTAACCAGTGACTTTTATATAGAATTAATTCCATTTCTTGGAAATGTTGCGATTAACCTAAAGTTGCGATTATCCGGAGTGCACTGTATTTGGCATTGTGTTTATATTATCATAATACAATTCTAATCAGATATCTATTTAGAACTATACAATATGTAAACACAATGCCAAATACCATCCCAATTACCTTTTCTTGTGTGCGGAAATTCCTCTTTCGGCATTGAAATTCCTACAAGTGGTGTCTGAAATTTCTGTGAGCCAAATGTAAAGGTGGCGTCTCTGTAACTGTTCTTTAACTTTTGACATTTGAAATTGTATTACCTCTATTAATTCAGTGATGATAATCTTCCACAGATCCGTGGAATACCGGGATTTTAGATTTTTTTTGACATTTTCCACTGTTTTTGTCATGTCAAACATTTTCCACTGTTTTTGTCATGTCAAACATTTTCCACTGTTTTAGTCATGTCAAACATTTTCCACTGTTTTTGTCATGTCAAACATTTTCCACTGTTTTTGTCATGTCAAACATTTTCTGCTGTTTTTGCCATGTCAAACATTTTCCACTGTTTTTGTCATGTTAAACATTTTCCACTGTTTTTGTCATGTCAAACATTTTCCACTGTTTTTGTCATGTCAAACATTTTCCACTGTTTTTGTCATGTCAAACATTTTCTGCTGTTTTTGCCATGTCAAACATTTTCCACTGTTTTTGTCATGTTAAACATTTTCCACTGTTTTTGTCATGTCAAACATTTTCCACTGTTTTTGTCATGTCAAACATTTTCCACTGTTTTTGTCATGTCAAATATGTTCCACTGTTTTTGTCATGTCAAACATTTTCCACTGTTTTTGTCATGTCAAACATTTTCCACTGTTTTTGTCATGTCAAACATTTTACGCAAAGTGGTAGTTTAGGGAAAAAACAAACAATATGCCTTGTGATATTTTTTGACACCTCTGCTCAGCTGCATGAATGTTGTTGACACTCCCATATTCATGACGTTAGTCTAGACACACTGGCGCCAAATGTCAAAAGTGACACACAGTGGCATTGGATGAGAAGATGATCGAAAGGGAAGGGGATGGAGCAAATGGGTGTACATATTTGTGTAATTTTTAGCTGTAGCATGATAGTACATTTGACGATTTTTAAAGTTTTATAAGCGTATCTTTTTTTTTTCTTCCTTTTAAAATTTTTTGTTCGTTTGATTGGTCTGAATTTGTTAATAGAATTCATTACAACTTGTGTCTAATTATAAAACAATACAAAATATAAATGAAAAATCAATTCATAAGTATTCTTGTAGAGTGCTCTCTCTCTCTCTCACTCACTCTCTCTCTCTCTCTCTCTCTCTCCCTCTCTCTCCCTCTATCTCTCCCCCTCTCTCTCTCTCTCTCCCCTCTCTCTCTCTCTCTCTCTCTCTCTCTCTCTCTCTCTCTCTTCTCTCCCTCTCTCTGCCACCCTTCTATCTTCATATTATGTTTATGAATATCACATGCTTGGTAATAGAGAAGTAATATGTAACAGTAAGTTAGGCTGATCGATTTTAGAATTGTTCGTTTAAATGATTGTATAACGGCTAATTTAGATTTGCTTTGTTGATGGAATATGTTTTGCAATTGATTAAAGATTCTTATTTATAAGCTGCATCACCACAAAGGTTGCAGTAATAAAGACACTAGCCGGGTTTGTTATGGAAAAACAAATACCTCCTGGTTTTTTGGCCAAAAGTTTATCATAATCACTTGATATAGTGGGTGACATTATAGGCCTCTATAATGTATAATGGAAAATAACAATTCATTAAATTCTATTTGCAAAAGGTCTGGTTGTGTCTAATGATCAGACTGGATGGGCTTTTGAACTAGTCATATATTAACTATGAGTAGCTATTTTAGTTTTGCATTAGATTTGGGCTTGACTGACAGGCCAGTAGATTTTCCTCCTTGTTGACAAATTGTTATTATCATCACTGTTAAATCCTTTCTTTAAAAAATATAGCCTTGTGGAGAACATTGTGCTTATTTGAGTCAATAAAAAAATACGGCGCACAACTCTACTGAAAGATTTGAAAAGTAGAAATGTATTTTTTTACAGATAGATAAACAGATAACTTGATTTCCTTTTATAATTTAAAGTCAGTTTGGAAGTTCGTTAAGTCAAACAGATATCATAAAAAATTTATCGAAGACACTAACACACTCATGGCCACACCCTCAACTCCATCTGTCCAGTAGAGTCCTTACTTCCGTTGTGTTGATTTAGTAGTGATCAGTGTTGTTATGTAGTAGTAGTGTGTTCTCATTGCGTGTATGTTTATGTGTGTGTGTGGTGTATATTTGTGTGTGTATGTGTGTTTGGAATGTGGTTGCGTGGAAGAAAAAAAAAGGGGGGGGGGTGTGTGTCCATCAAGTAGAGAAATTCCTGAGCAAGGGGGTGGGGGGGGGGGGGGGGTGTGTTTGCTAGGAACTGTCAGATTGGCATTTTTCAGCAAATCGTGGCATTCATAGTGATATAATTCACTTGATCACATAACGGTATTCGGATTTACAGAAATTTTAAACAAGTTTCACTGATTAACAACATCAACTAATATTACTGCTGATATTACTGTCGTTTTTATGCCATCGATGTGATAATTATGGCCCTGGGAAATATTTAGTTAAACGTTTCGGCAAACTGTCAATTGGTTCTGTCTAGCTTCTAGCCCGAACAAACCACAAGTAGACAGATTTGGGGACTTGATATTATTCGCGTCCGCTTCAGATTTTCATTTGACCTCGCATAAGTTAACTAAAGGGGAGACATTCCGAAAGCTCCTACATCCCAAGTATTCATTCAATTTGTATTTTTACCGTTGATCTTTTGTCAGGCGTTTATTTATTCAATTTGTCATCATATAAAAGCGTTTTAAAAACTCTAGAACAAACCTTGACAGATTTGTGAAAGTTTAAAATTTCCTAATTTGACCATTGTGTTGATTCTCGGCCGCCATTTTAATTTGTGAAGTATTGAAGGTAGTGCAAAGCACTCCCAAGTAAAGCGTGGTAAAGACTTGCGACTTATTGATATTGATATCTACTGACTGATAATCATGCCGAATAAAGCATGGCAGCGACGACAAGCACATCGATTAAAATGTGCATCTAATCGTAATCAAGCTAATCAAGAAAATGATTCTGGCAATATCGAATGAAAATAGTTCTTTCCCCGCGAAATTGCGGGCTTTTTACTAGTAAGACAAAAATGTCACATTTATAATTCTTATTTCATTGATTGTTTAATTAAATGTCAAAAATCCGTCAACAAGTGAACAATTTCATAACGTTGCAGGCATTTATTAATTCAAGACCATCTTACATCATATTAAATAACTACTAAAGTAACAATGGGATTATTACAAATATTTGTGTGCGTATTATAAAATGTATGTGTATCATCATTTCCATCACCTTATCCAAACTCATCATCATTTCCATCACCTTATCCAAACTCATCATCATTTCCATCACCTTATCCAAACTCATCATCATTTCCATCACCTTATCCAAACTCATCATCATTTCCATCACCTTATCCAAACTCATCATCATTTCCATCACCTTATCCAAACTCATCATCATCACTGCTTGTCTCTCCAACACCGAACCCATCCCACAGCATCTGGGGAGCAGACTCTTAGGTCATGGTCAGTGCAGCTGGGCCCGTCCTGGCATTCTTTAATGATGAGCTCCATTGTCTGCTCTGGGCATCCACATGTAAGCAAGCAGGTCTCAGCCAGCCCCCACTTTTTCAGTCTTCCAAGTTTTGCCCATGCTCTGTTCAGTGTTGCCCATTCATTCCTGGGGAGCTCAGTTCCACAGGGCAGTTCTTCTCTCGGATCTTCATCGGCTTCATTAGTTCACCATCCAGTCACTTGCTATCCTCAGTGTAGCTTGACTTTCCCACAAAACAACTCACAATCCCACAATCCATGTCTTAGGACCAGGTTTCTTTGGAATAATCCTGTGATTTTTAATTTTTTGTTGTTGATTTCATCTCCAGCTGGGTTTGCCAATCTGGTTACGGAATCAAGTGTCCGTGAAATGATAGAGATGGGATGGACAAAACATTGGAAATGGACCTACAGTTTTCTTCTCTGTTGGGATCCATCCTGCTACACACCTGTCACAGACAGGTAAGACCTGAAATTAGATAGAACATCATCAAACCTGGGATGTCTTCCAGGATTGAAAGGTTGAAATTTATAACCATGACAGCCACACAGGAAAATTTGATTTCCTTTGATTAGTCTACTATTTATTATTTTATTTTAGAATTTGTTTATTTATCTATTTATTTGCTAACGAGGAGAGCGTTGAATTTCATAGTTTAATTAAATTATTTTGTTATTTGTTGAAAATTTTAAAAAAAATGTTTTCTTCCCCGTACTTTATTTTTTCATGTCAGTAGACAACACCATGATGATTGGCTGTGAAATGGCAATGAAGGCGTCAGAAGTCCGTGAAGAGTCTTGTGTTGAAGTACATCCTGTTACAACTACAGATGATCGTGTTGAAGTACATCCTGTTACAACTACAGATGATTGTGTTGAAGTACATCCTGTTACAACTACAGATGATCGTGTTGAAGTACATCCTGTTACACCTACAGATGATTGTGTTGAAGTACATCCTGTTACAACTACAGATGATCGTGTTGAAGTACATCCTGTTACAACTACAGATGATTGTGTTGAAGTACATCCTGTTACAACTACAGATGATCGTGATGAAGTACATCCTGTTACAACTACAGATGATTGTGTTGAAGTACATCCTGTTACAACTACAGATGATTGTGTTGAAGTACACCTGTTACAACTATAGGTGATCGTGTTGAAGTACATCCTGTTACAACTACAGATGATTGTGTTGAAGGACATCCTGTTACAACTACAGATGATTGTGTTGAAGTACATCCTGTTACAACTATAGGTGATCGTGTTGAAGTACATCCCGTTACAACTACAGATGATCGTGTTGAAGGACATCCTGTTACAACTATAGATGATTGTGTTGAAGTGCATCCTGTTACAACTATAGATGATCGTGATGAAGTACATCCTGTTACAACTATAGATGATCGTGTTGAAGTGGATCCTGCTACTACTACTACTACTACTACTACTACTACTACTACTACTACTACTACTACTACTACTACTACTACTACTACTACTACTACTACTACTACTACGACTACTACTACTATTAATACTATTACTACTACTTCTACTACCACTACTACTACTATTCTCTACTACTTACTTCTACTCACTACTACTACTAACTACACTACCAAACTACTACACACACTAACTACTACTACTCTACTACACTACAATACTACTACACTACTACTACTATACTACTACTACTACTACTACTACTACTACTACTACTACTACATACTACTACTACACTACTACTACACTACTACTACTACTACACTACTACTACTACTACTACTACTTACTACTACTACTACTACACTACTACTACATACTACTACTTACTACTACTACTACTACTACTACTACTACACTACACACTACTACTACTACTACACACATACTATACTAACTACTACTACTACTAACTACTACTACTACTACTACACTAAACTACTATTACTACTACTACTACTACTACTACTACTAATACTACTACTACTAACTACTACTCTACTACTACTACCACTACTGCTACTACTACTACTACTACTACTACTA